>NC_053398.1:32817102-33117102 GCF_905171765.1 Bufo bufo
GCAGTACAGTGAATGGCAATACTTACCTGCACATTTATTGGCTGCGTAACAGCCAACAGACGTGCGGAGAGGAGACTCGAGCATCGCGCCCGAGCACACGCATTATTCGGCCGAACACTGCGATGTGCCGAGCATCGCGATGCTCGAGTAAAATTTGTGTTCGGCCGAGCATGCTCGCCCAACACTAGTAAGTATACCTCAACAGCAGGCATTGCAGATGTTGCTTTAAGGTCAGGCTGTGGCAGCTCATCCAACACACCTCTCGGGTGCTGAAGCCCTTCGAAGAGGTTTGTCAGCATGAATGATGTAATTCCCCTCATATTGATCGTAGAACAGACGCTGACGCTCATACAGCAGGGGACAACGGTGGAGGAAAAGCTTGCATATCTTGCTGTCCGCCCTGCAGCTGTTGGGGACACACCACGAGAATCTGTCATGCAGGAGGAGCTGCCGACGCAAGAGTAGGAGGAAGAGGACAATGGCAACGGCCACAACATCCAATCGTACCTGTGGGAGGCGGAGCCGGAAAGAACTGGCTCCTTGGGTACACTGGCTAGAATGGCGAGCTGTATGCTCGCTTTGTTACACAGTGACAGGTGTATTGTAGCATTCTGATGATTACTGGATAGCCATGCTTTTTGACCCCAAACAAAGCAAAATGGGGGATTGTTTTCCTCCCACAGAAAGGGAGGCCAAATCATGTCATTATCTGGAAACACAGTGTATGCAACTTGGTACAGCTTTCAGCGAGCAAACGCCTGGTGTTAGCGTGCCCGAAAGGGAGGCCTCTCTCCGCCCCCCACAGAGTGACCGCACTCTTGCTGCCACAAACAGCAGAAGCTGCAGCAGCCATTTCATTCTCCTCAACATGATAAAGCAGTTTTTCCATGTGCCACAGCAGGCTGAGGCCAGTCAGCAAGCCGACAGCTCCTGCCTCAATGCCCAGGTTCAGTCCTACCTACACTTTGACCAGTCTCTGGCGCATACCCTGTTCCCTGACCCCATGGATTTCTAGGCAGGCAGACTGGAACAGTGGCCTGAACTGGCACAGTACACTGTTTCTCCTTTCTTGCCCAGCCTCCAGTATCATCCCAGAGAGGGTTTTCAGTGCCGCAGGGGGTGTAGTGACATTCAAATGGACCAAGTTTTCCTCCACCAGTGTCCAAAACATCACTTTTGTTAAAATAAACCTATTTGGCTCCGAACCAAACTTTTTCTAAAATTTGCTGAACCTGAACCAAATTGAATCTCAAGTGGTTCACTCATCTCTATGCCATTTGTTCCTAAATTACACTTATTCACTTAGAAAAATATGCTGAATCCAGTCATAAACTAAGGAAGAGTTATATGGAAAAAAATACTTAAAATAGTTTTTTAATGGCTTTAGATCCTGCTTATGACTGTATCTCCTCCCATGGATGGAAAAAGGAATAATAACTTTTTGAAGAGGGTTTTTTTTGTTAGGTAATGGGGTTTAGGGCATCAGGAAGATATATTATGTGTCTGGAATTTGTTTATATATATATACACTGAGCAAAAATATAAAACGCAACACTTTTGGTTTTGCTCCCATTTTGCATGAGCTGATAAAGATCTGAAACATTTTCTACATACATAAAAAACCCATTACTCTCAAATATTGTTCATAAATCTGTCTAAATCTGTTTTAGTGAGCACTTCTCCTTTGCCGAGATAATCCATCTCACCACACAGGTGTGGCATATCAAGGTGATGATTAGACAGCATGAATATTGCACAGGTGTGCTTCAGACTTCCCACAATAAAAGTCCACTCTGAAATGTGTACAGTTTTGCCTTACTGGGGGGGAAGGGGGGTTCATAAAACCAGTCAGTATCTAGTGTAGTCACCATTTGACTCACGCAGTGCAACACATCTCTGTCGCATAGAGTTGATCAGGTTGTTGATTGTGACCTGTGGAATGTTGGTCCACTCCTCTTCAATAGCTGTATAGTTGCAGAATATTGGCAGGAACTGGAACACGCTGTCATATACGCTGATCCAGAGGATTCCAAACATGCTCAATGGGTGACATGTCCGGTGAGCATGCTGGCCATGCAAGAACTGGGATGTTTTCAGCTTCCAGGAATTGTGTACAGTTCCTTGAAATATGGGGCCGTGCATTATCATGCTGCAACATGAGGTGATGATCGTGGATGAATGGCACAACAGTGGGCCTCAGGATCTCTTCACGGTATCTCTGTGCATTCAAAATGCCATCAATAAAATGCACCTGTGTTAGTTGTCCATAACATACACCTGCCCATACCATTTCCCCACCGCCACCATGGGCCACTCGATCCACAACGTTGACGTCAGCAAAATGCTCACCCACACGACGCCACACACGCTGTCTGCCACCTGCCCTGAACAGTGAAAAACCGGGACTCATCTGTGAACAGAACGCCTCTCCAAAGTGCCAGGCACCATGGAATGTGAGCATTTGCCCACTCAAGTCGGTAACGACGATGAGCTGCAGTCAGGTCCAGACCCTGATGAGGACGACGAGCATGCAGATGAGCTTCCCTGAGACGGTTTCTGACAGTTTGTATAGAAATTCTTTGGTTATGCAAACCGATTGTTGCTGCAGCTGTCCGGGTGGCTGGTCTCAGACAATCATGGAGGTGAACATGCTGGATGTGGAGGTCCTGGGCTGATGTGGTTACACGTGGTCTACGGTTATGAGGCCAGTTGGATGTGCTGCCAAATTCTCTGAAACACCTTTGGAGACAGCTTATGGTAGAGAAACGAACATTCATTGCAGGGGCAACGGCTCTGGTAGACATTCCTGCAGTTAGCATGCTAATTGCACGCTCTCTCAAACGTTGCGACATCTGTGGCATTGCACTGTGTGATCGAACTGCACATTTCAGAGTGGTCTTTTATTGTGGGCAGTTTATGGCACACCTGTGCAATATTCATGCTGAACAAGTATGTGGTTGCGACCCCCTTAAAGGATGAATGCAGCATCTTTGCGGTTCAATGATTGGGGGGCGCCAAAATCGCTGTTCCCTGTCATTGCGCCCATTAATTACAAAGAAAAGAACTATGTGACAAAGTAATTTGTCACAAACCAAATATCTTTGTGAAATTCGGCGAAGCATCAGAATCAAAGTTTTCATAACTCTGCTCAACACTGTTTATAATATATCTTGTTGAACGCCACTGTGAAGCAGTTTTTACGGGCTACAAAGATTGATGACCAATCCTCTGGATAGGTCACCAATATCTGATCAGTGAGGGTCTGTCACGGAACCATGAACCAGACGTACAACAAGAGATAAGTGAAAATAAGAAGGCTTTATTGAAAATAAAGCTGTAAAGCAAAAGTCCAAACGGATGGTGAAACCGAGCAGAGTCTTTGCGAAGCCAGAGGTCAGGAACCAGAAGGGTAGTCAGACGAAGCCAGGATCAGGAACCAGCAGGGTAGTCAGACGAAGCCAGGATCAGGAACCAGCAGGGTAGTCAGACGAAGCCAGGATCAGGAACCAGCAGGGTAGTCAGACGAAGCCAGGATCAGGAACCAGAAGCAGCAGCAGTCTTAGAAGCATGTGAACACAAGAGGACCAAGCAAGGAACTGAAGCCACAGACCTCCTATATATATGAGCTAGGCATCCAGCTCCTCCCAGGGGAAGGAGGAGCCGCAGGGTGGAAGGCTACAAGAAACCCAGGACCCAAGATGGCCGCCAGCACATGTCAAACGAAGGAGAGCAGCAAGCAGGTAAGACCATGACAGTACCTCCCCCTCAAGGGCCCCTCCTCCGCGGAGCACAAAACGGTTTCTGAGGGAAGCGTGCGTGGAAGGCTCGGAGCAAGGCAGGAGCATGGACATCTGCGGAGGGAACCCAGGAACGCTCCTCTGGACCATAACCACGCCAATGGACCAAAAACTGCAACCGACCGCGGACCAGGCGTGAGTCCAGGATATTGCTCACCTCATATTCCTCACGATTGCCCACTTGGACCGGACGAGGCCGAGGAACCGAGGAAGTGAAACGATTACACACCAGTGGTTTCAACAGGGAGACATGAAACACGTTGGAGATCCGCATGCCAGGAGGAAGCGCAAGGGCATAGGCTACCGGGTTTACCCTGCGAAGCACTCGGAAGGGACCAACAAAGCGAGGCGCCAGCTTGGG
The DNA here is from genome assembly GCF_905171765.1 of Bufo bufo. Lineage (NCBI taxonomy): Eukaryota > Metazoa > Chordata > Amphibia > Anura > Bufonidae > Bufo > Bufo bufo. The sequence continues at coordinate 32,821,261 of NC_053398.1, forward strand.
AGTGGGCACTCGAAGGTTGAGGTTGCGGGTGGACAACCATACACGGTCTCCGACCTGGTAGGAAGGAGCCGGCGCTCGTCTGCGATCAGCCTGGAATCTCTGGCGCTGCGCAGAGACCTCAAGGGACTTCTGGATCTGTACCCAAGAAGCACGTAGGACGGAAAGGTGATCCTCCACAGCTGGAATATCCTGGGGAGAGAATACCTCCGGTAACACGGCAGGTTGGAACCCATAATTGGCCATGAAGGGAGACGTCCCAGAGGAAGAGTTCACCGCCGTGTTCCTGGCAAACTCAGCCCAAGGCAGGAGGTCAACCCAATTGTCTTGGTGATCGGAGACATAGCAACGAAGGAATTGCTCCAAGGCCTGATTGGATCGTTCTGCGGCCCCATTGGACTGAGGGTGGTAGGCCGAGGAGAAGGAGAGATGAATCCCCAACTGGGAGCAAAAGGCGCGCCAGAACCTGGACACAAACTGACTCCCCCGATCCGACACAATCTCCTTAGGCAAACCGTGCAACCGGAAGACCTCCCTGGCAAAAATCGTGGCCAACTCTTGTGCAGAGGGTAACTTCTTGAGAGGAACACAGTGGCACATTTTGGAAAACCGATCCACAATCATGAGAATGACCGTATGGCCTCGGGATGCAGGGAGGTCCACAATGAAATCCATCCCCAGGTGTGACCATGGGCGCTCCCCGGTGGCTATGGGTTGCAGAAGGCCCAACGGAAGGTGCCGAGGGGACTTACTCTGGGCACAAACGGAGCATGCCGCTACATATGCGGCGATGTCGGAACGTAGGGAAGGCCACCAGAACAGACGTGAAACAGCCCAGGACAGCTGATTCTTTCCAGGATGCCCCGCGGTCTTGGAGTTATGGTAGGTTCGCAACAACCGAGTGCGCAACTCCTCAGGCACAAAACATCTGCCGTTGGGTCTCCCAGAGGGAGCACCAGATTGAGCCGCCAAAATCTGCTCACCCAGGGGAGAGGTCAGGCTGGTGCGAATGGCGGCCAGGATCTGATTCGGGGTATGACCCGCGGGGCAGAACCGGTCATACCCCGAAACACCGCAGGCGCAACAACAGGTGTCGGGGTAGACTCTGGCGCAACAACCGGAGCGGCAGTAGGAGCGAGCCCAGGAGCGACAACCGACCCATCGGCAACGGGAGCGAAATGAGCCGTGCGTTCAAGCAGGGTTTGCAACGCCACAGCGAACCGACCCAACAGGTGATCCTGCTGATCAAGTCTGGCAACCAGCGTGGGTAGCGAGGATGGCCCTGTACCGTCAGAATTCATGGCTTGGTCCTAATGTCACGGAACCATGAACCAGACGTACAACAAGAGATAAGTGAAAATAAGAAGGCTTTATTGAAAATAAAGCTGTAAAGCAAAAGTCCAAACGGATGGTGAAACCGAGCAGAGTCTTTGCGAAGCCAGAGGTCAGGAACCAGAAGGGTAGTCAGACGAAGCCAGGATCAGGAACCAGCAGGGTAGTCAGACGAAGCCAGGATCAGGAACCAGCAGGGTAGTCAGACGAAGCCAGGATCAGGAACCAGCAGGGTAGTCAGACGAAGCCAGGATCAGGAACCAGAAGCAGCAGCAGTCTTAGAAGCATGTGAACACAAGAGGACCAAGCAAGGAACTGAAGCCACAGACCTCCTATATATATGAGCTAGGCATCCAGCTCCTCCCAGGGGAAGGAGGAGCCGCAGGGTGGAAGGCTACAAGAAACCCAGGACCCAAGATGGCCGCCAGCACATGTCAAACGAAGGAGAGCAGCAAGCAGGTAAGACCATGACAGGGTCGAACTCCTGGCACCCCCACCAATCAGCTGTTCTTGAATCAGCTAACTACCAGAACTACAAAGGTACGGAGAAGAAGAACAGGGACTTCAAAGCATGGCGCTACCTCCAGATTATAGTCAGGATATAGTTTGGGTTCAAGAGATGTATATATTAGTTAACTTGAAACGCATTTCTGGTTTGGATCGGACCCTTCATCAGGCAATAATTGTTATTATTGACAATCTGGACTCAGAATATGTTGCAAGTTAACTAATAAATACACCTCATAAACCCATACTGTATCCTTAATATTATCTGGAGGTAGCACTGTGCTTTGAAGTCTCCATTATCCTTCTCTTACATGTGTATCTTTCCAGTAGCCATTCCAGTGGGGATTGCAAACTGCACCTACATATAAGCCACAGTAGGATGTTGCACCTTTAGCGCAACACGTTCAGGTGAGTGGTATACTAGCCGGCTCTCTCTTCCTATGCCCTGCGACCTTCCCATGTGAGCTCTCCTTCTCTTATTTTAACTAACAAAACTACCACTTAGAGCAGAGTCGGAAGCACATATTCACTCAAAGTGTAGTGGATGTGCTAGATTATTAGCCAGCATGGCCACTACACTTTGAACAGAGCTAGAAGAAGAGCTCCATTCAAAGTGCTTTCTCCGATGACTGAAGGAAAAGCTGATCAGTGGGGTGTCGGGTGACAGACTCCCACCTATGAAATCTTGATTTCCGATCAATATTAGGAGCCTGGTAAACCCCATCTTAAGGTCAGATTCACAAATAGAGGGTAGTATTTTTTTTTTTACTATTGTTATTATTTATCGTTACTCTTGCTAATTTATTGTTATTGCTAGAGTTGAGCGAAGTATTGGAAAATTCGATTCGGCTGCTTCCCTGAATTTTACCAAAAAATGTGCTTCGTAATTAATTACTTTGTCACAAAGAGCATATCTTTGTAAGTAGTGACAGGGCAGTGCTCCCCATCATTGTACCTTTCAGAGTTCATAGCTGATACGGCCATAATAAACTTGCAGGAGAACAGGCTGAACTGGATGGACGGATGTGTTTTTTCAGCCTTATAAACTATGTTACTATGTTACTATAATGCCTGAACTCCTAATGAACCGAGTTTATATTACCATATATCCCCATAAAGAGGGTTATCTGCTGCTGCGTTATGGAAGCAGAACTGTAGTCAAACTACAGATCTGTGAAACCAGGCAGAAAGAATGTGACCTAGTAATTTTCTTGGTTCTCATCAATCTAAAGTGACTGTTCTGAACTCATAATTAGAATTTTATTTGCCATCTCCTTGTATTCGAATCAGAATTACTGCTTAACAGTTGCTCATCCTAAATCACAAACATTTCCTTTACTCATTATCCCTGGAGCGTAGTCATTAGCATTACACAGCCCCGATCATTTAATGAACCACAGTAGATCTCATTTCGATAGAGCAGCTTCTAATTTGTTTTGTTAACTTTCCTTTTGACTCTCCACCTGCATGTTAAAGAAGGTTAATCAAACTTATCTTTAAAAAATGTACAGCCCAGTCCCGCAAAATTTCTCTTAGCTTTTCAAGTTACGACCTTCCATCTTATCTCACTCCAACATGCAAGGGAAAAAAAAGTTTCAGGAAAAGAAAAAAGTCTGGGGATTAAATTCTTGGGGAATTAATGTTTGTTTTTCGATAACACTTCAACATTGTACAGATTACTAGGAACACAGTCCGTATCACTTTGTAGGTTTAATTCCCTTTAACATTAAATTAGATCACGCTACCCAGAAAGCAGATACTGGCTCGGTAGTAAATTAATCAGTTATTTTACACTTCATCTAGTTTTATTCCAATGAGTCTAAGACTCTGAGTGATTAATTGCTGCCTTTGAAGATTGAGAACTCGGGGCTAATAACGGCATACAATCCTTACAGACTAGTCAGGTGGATAACTGTATGAAAACTTTGTTTTCCAATGTTTTACCATATACAGATTTGCCAAAATTTTAACTTAGGCTTAAACGTTATGGTTGTTCTGTCTTATTGAGGCATAGCTGCAGATAAATTACTCGACAGTACATTGCTTATCTTCATGGAGTGACTTTTTACTCTGACTTGTGCAATATTTTTAGTACGGCATGCAAATTATTCTACATTCTGAGGGCATATTATGGCCTTTTATCTCTAATAACTGTGGATCTGCATGTAAATAGGAGTGAAAAACATTACATTTGATACAATAGAACTTAAAATATAAGTTTGCATATAATAATGGTGACAGTGATAGCAATAACTAGTGTTGATGTGGAATTCGATCTGAGTTTCGTGGAAAAATTTGATTAGCTGTGAAGCTGAATTTCCTTGTGCTTTGTGGTAACAAAACGATTTTCCCTGAATGTTGGTAAAATATAAAAAAAAATCATACTTATCTCATCCGTGTGTGAAGAGCCGGCCGCCGCCATCTTGATTGAAGATCCTGCGCAAAAACCCATTGTCACGGTCAGTGTGGGGGGAAAACTCCACACTGAACACAGGAGGGAAAGGGAACAATAACTGGGCCTGGAAACTAGGGAAGGAACAGGTCACCTTCTACACAACCCTAATCCGGGCCCTAACTAACTATCAATATGAATAGACCTTGAAGGTAGGAATATTCATATGCAGGATACCTAGGCACTTATTTCCTTATAAGGCCCTGGAATAAGGTTAGGATCAGAGACATCTCATTCCTCCCCAGATGGACGAATGGAAGTCTCTGTCTCAGGTCCAGATACAAACAACAGGGAAAATAACAAACACAATACAATAAGAAAAGACAAGACTTAGCTAAAAGTAGAAAACTGGCAACTCCAGAAGCACCACAGAGTAAAACCGACCAGCTAGTAAGAAGACAGGAAGAAAATGTATAAACCGCACCTCCAAGAGTGAGAAGCAGCTACTTATGGGAAAGGTAAATTACCAACAAGCAACACCTGAAGCAAGGGATGTGGCATTTACCAAAACACAGACACAATAAGATCCACAAGAAACTTGTCAATTTAACCCATGTGTTGCCAGTCTCTCTGATCTCCAGGTACCTGCCACAGGAACGTCCGTGACACCCATGCGCGGCGTCACCACGCCAGCCGATGTGAGATTTCACACTGTGTCGTAAAACAAGATGGTGGCAGCCGGCTCTTTGTGATGAAATGCATTATAAGTATGATTTTATTAATTTTTTGTTATCCAATGGGAGCTGTGCATGGTAAGCTGAGAGGAGGCTGCGACACTCACTGAGCATCTTCAAACAGCTGACCATCAGGGGTTCTGGGAGTTGGACCCCCACCAATCCTGGGGAAAGGCCTTCAATATCAAAATCCTTTAAACACTTCACATCTGGTTCATTTTCCCCTTCCTGACAGAGCCTAATTTTGCAAATCTGACATGTGTCACTTTATGTGGTAATAACTTTGGAACGCTTTTACTTATCCAAGCCATTCTAAGATTGTTTTCTCATGACACATTGTACATTGTGCCTGTATGTGAGGAGTGATCTGAAGACAAGTGTGAAAGAGGCAATTGTGGGTGAGGATGTGGAAACCTTATAGGTGAAGTTCAAAGAAATATAAACACTGAAAATATAATACACTGCTCAAAAAAATAAAGGGAACACAAAAATAGCACATCCTAGATCTGAATTAGTTAAAAATTCTTCTGAAATACTTTGTTCTTTACATAGTTTAATGTGCTGACAACAAAATCACACGAAAATTAAAAAATGGAAATCAAATTTTTCAACCCATGGAGGTCTGGATTTGGAGTCACACTCAAAATTAAAGTGGAAAAACACACTACAGGCTGATCCAACTTTGATGTAATGTCCTTAAAACAAGTCAAAATGAGGCTCAGTAGTGTGTGTGGCTGTATGACATCCCTACAACGCCTGTGCATGCTCCTGATGAGGTCTCCTCCCAGACCTGGACTAAAGCATCTGCCAACTCCTGGACAGTCTGTGGTGCAACGTGACGTTGGTGGATAGAGCGAGACATGATGTCCCAGATGTGCTCAATTGGATTTAGGTCTGGGAAACGGGCGGGCCAGTCCATAGCATCAATGCCTTCGTCTTGCAGGAACTGCTGACACACTCCAGCCACATGAGGACTAGCATTGTCTTGCATTAGGAGGAACCCAGGGCCAACCGAACCAGCATATGGTCTCACAAGGGGTCTGAGGATCTCATCTCGGTACCTAATAGCAGTCAGGCTACCTCTGGCGAGCACATGGAGGCCGTGCGGCCTTCCAAAGAAATGCCACCCCACACCATTACTGACCCAATGCCAAACCGGTCATGCTGGAGGATGTTGCAGGCAGCAGAACGTTCTCCACGGCGTCTCCAGACTCTGTGACGTCTGTCACATGTGCTCAGTGTGAACCTGCTTTCATCTGTGAAGAGCACAGGGCACCTGTGGCGAATTTGCCAATCTTGGTGTTCTCTCGCAAATGCCAAACGTCCTGCACGGTGTTGGGCTGTAAGCACAACCCCCACCTGTGGACGTCGGACCCTCATATCACCCTCATGGAGTCTGTTTCTGACCGTTTGAGCAGACACATGCACATTTGTGGCCTGCTGGAGGTCATTTTGCAGGGCTCTGGCAGTGCTCTTCCTGTTTCTCCTTGCGCAAAGGCGGAGGTAGCGGTCCTGCTGCTGGGTTGTTGCCCTCCTACGGCCTCCTCCACATCTCCTGATGTACTGGCCTGTCTCCTGGTAGCGCCTCCATGCTCTGGACACTACGCTGACAGACACAGCAAACCTTCTTGCCACAGCTCGCATTGATGTGCCATCCTGGATAAGCTGCACTACCTGAGCCACTTGTGTGGGTTGTAGACTCTGTCTCATGCTACCACTAGAGTGAAAGCACCGCCAGCATTCAAAAGTGACCAAAACATCAGCCAGGAAGCATAGGAACTGAGAAGTGGTCTGTGGTCACCACCTGCAGAACCACTCCTTTATTGGGGGTGTCTTGCTAATTGCCTGTAATTTCCACCTGTTGTCTATCCCATTTGCACAACAGCATGTGAAATTGATTGTCACTCAGTGTTGCTTCCTAAGTGAACAGTTTGATTTCACATAAGTGTGATTGACTTGGAGTTACATTGTGTTTTTTTGAGCAGTGTATATTTTTTGCCACTAATACACACCAAAAAGGGTTGTAATTTTCTCACTTCACCACACAACGGCAAATACTTTTTTCTGTGCCATCAGGTCGCGCATCAGGGTGAGGGTGCTGGCGGGGTGTCAGGAAACTGTACCAGGCCTTGGATAGTGTTGCACTGCCTCTGTTGGAACTGCTGTGTGTTCCCCTACTCTCCCCTCCTTGGTTGCCCAAGGAACTACGTACTCTGCCGCCAGCGTTGTCAGCTGGAAATTTTTGGAGCAATTTTTCCACAAGGACCTTCTGGTACTGCACCATTTTGGTAGTCCTTTCCACCACAGGAATGAGAGATAAGAAGTTCTCTTTGTAGCGGGGGTCGAGAAGGGTGAATAACCAGTAATCGGTGTTGGCTAAAATGCATACAACACAAGAGTCACAGGAAAGGCTGCATAACAAAGACAGCCATGTGTGCCAGAGTCCCAACAGACAAAACTTCGCTGTCCTCATCAGGAGGATGACTCTCAATCTTCTCATCCTCCTCATCTGCTCATCCATGCTGAACAGATGGAATAAACCAGCTAAGCGTACTACCCTCTGTAATGGAGGCAACCGTCTCCTGCTCCTCCATCATCATCATCATCATAAAATTCGCTCTGAGAAGACAAAATGAGGGTAGTCTGGCTATCACCCTGTGTAATGTCTTCCCCCATTTCCACCTCTTCCACATGCAAAGGTCCGCCTTCATTGTGAGCAGCGAGCGTTTCAGTAGATACAGAAGTGGGATGGTTATGCTGATAATAGCGGCATCGCTGTTCACCATCTGTGTTGATTCCTCAAAGTTGAGTAAAACCTCACAGAGATCAGACATCCATGCCCACTCATCGCTTGTGAAGAGCGGAAGCTGACTGGAAAGGCGACGACCATGTTGCATTTGGTATTCAACTACTGTCCCCTGCTGCTCACAAAGCCTGGCCAACATGTGGAACGTGGAGTTCCAGCACGTGCTCACGTCGCACAACAGTTGGTGAGCTGGCAATTGCAAGCGCTGCTGCAGTGTTGCCAGACCGGCGGCAGCTGTGGAAAACTTTCTGAAATGGGCACACACGCGGCTCACCTTCACCAGTAGCTCAGGCAAATTGGGGTAGGTTTTGAGAAACCGCTGAACCACTAAGTTTAACACGTGGGCTAGGCATGGTATGTGTGTGAGCTTGCCGAGCTCCAAAGCTGCCACCAGGTTATGGCCATTATCAGAAACTTCCATGCCTGTTTGCAGGTTGAGTGGCAAGAGCCACAGATCCGTCTGGTCCCTTATACCCTGCCACAGCTCTGCTGCGGTGTGCTGTTTGTCACCTAAGCAAATAAGTTTCAGCACGGCCTGAACTGGTGTTCGACTGAACATGCTCGAGCTGTGATGTCACAAGTTCACAACAATACTTAGTGCACCAATCAGTAATATGTAGTAAGACCTGCTAAAATGTGAAGTTGCACGTATTGCGCCAAAATGTGCGCATCCTTTATTGCGAGCACTCTATCTGAATATAAAGCTATTGAAATGATCTGCCATGCCAACCATTTTCTCCAGTCTCAGGAAACTTATAGCAGCTTGAAAAATGTAGCAAAAGTGACCCACGCCTGTATTGCGCGCGCAATATGCAAATATTACATTGCCGATTTTCGAATCAAGAAAATAATGGCAAATTCTCGAATTTGCGAATGTATGACAAATATTCGCCCAAATATTCGAGAAATATCGCAAATTTTAATATTGCCCCTGACGCTCATCACTAATAGTAATAACTAGAGGGGTTTCTGGTACGAAGATATCAATGACCTATCTTGTGGATAGGTCATCCATATCAGATCAGTGGTAGTCCAACACCTGACATCCCCACCAATAAATTTTGAGCAGTCACTGGAGCCAAAACTGTACAGTGGATAGAAGGCTTTGTCTAATGTGTAGTTTCCGGTGCCATCTACTGCAACTCAGCTTCGCTGAATGGGACTATAGCCAGTACAGATTGGACATAAGATGCTGCTTCCAGCTATGTCCACTGTATAGTTTTCAGCACAAGTAGCTGCCCAAAACAGCTGCTGGATAGTGTGACAGGTGACGGACACCCACAGAATCTGATATTGATGACCTATCCTCAGGATAAGTCATCACTATTTAAGTTCAAGAAAAACCATTAAAGATAAAAGCATAGAAACCATTTTGAAGATGAATTGTTCTGTTGAATAAATGACCTGACATCCCTGTAAATATTAATAGAAGATAATACTCTAAATAGAAAATCATGTTTGGCTCTCTTCTTTGGGCAACTGTTGTCTTTTATTGAAGTTATATTGATTATAATTGGCATAACATAATGTTTAATTTTCCCTGCATCATCCTTGTACTATTGTTTCAATCAACATTGGCCCAAAGAAAATTCTTTGAATCTATGAATTATGACTATTATTTAGCACTCACACTTGATTTATTATCCACATCCTATCATCAATATATTTTTGAAAAATTATAAAATGTATAGTTTCCACTTACCACAATAGGCATAAATTGGCTAAGCTCAAGCAAAGCAACGACCAGGAACATCCCAAATGCATGTTCTGTCCTTGACACATTGCTTTATGCCAAGACTTCCTAACACTTAGCATTCCTTCTGCATCCACATGTCTATTGAGATAGCACTTTCAATTTTTGAAACACCAAGCAGCATTGTGCATTCTGCAAGCCAAACACATATCAGAATTACGGTACCACATAAAACAACAGCTATTTATGCATTTCAAAGTTGCAATATTTTCCAAGGGCACCATCACTTACGGTATAGATTATTGTATTAAATCTGACGGAATACTCAATTTTTTTTTCTGCCTAAAATTTATTGCATTTTGCCTGAAGAAAAATAAAGTTTTTACAGAAGCTAGAAAGCTAAATTTCCAAGTATATCTTAAATATATTTAGCCAGGAGAACACAAATTTCTTGAAGTTTTCATTTAAAAGTTTCTAGTGTCAAACTTTGTAGTAACTCGTAAATATAAGATTAAAATGAAAGTGCTGGCTGAGTCTTAATACATTTCAGAAAGAAATGAGAAAAACCTCCAATTTAGGGGACTGGGTCTTTTCACCATATATCCCAGACCTCTAGATGTTCCAGAGTGAAGATCTTAAATACAATCTGTTGCCAAAAATGTATTTTTCTATGAATTTTGGCTAGAGATGATTGAATTGATTATGAAATTTGCGAATTTAACAGAAAAAAAAAATCTGATTCTAACAAATTAGAATTTTGTGAGATTTGATTAAGGAAAATAAAGGGGAGAAAGAGAGAAACTTTTCCAGGCAATCAGAATCAATTTCAAATTAGAATCAGATTCCAGACGGATGGGCGATTCAGCTTAATCCAAAAATAATTCAATTTTAAGAAATTCGTTTATACCAACTTTGACCAAATGTTAAATACATATTGTATATATTTTATATGACTTACACTGTTATCCTCAATTATCTGTATATTTTAATCAAATTAATTACTTAAAGGGGTTCTCCAGTTTTTTAATCGGCATCTGATCGGCGGGGGTCCGAAACCCAGGATCCCTGCCGATCAGCTGTTTGAGAAGGCAGCGGCGGTGGCAGTAGCGCCATGGCCTTCTCATTGCTTACCGCAGGCCCAGTGATGTCACGACTAGTATCAATGGCTTGGGGGAGGGGCTAAGCGCTGTTCACTTGAATGGAGCTTAGCTGCACCCAGGCCAGTGATACTAGTCGTGACATCACTGGGCCTACGGTAAACAGCGAGAAGGCCGCAGCGCTACTGCCAGCGCTGCTGCCTTCTCAAACAGCTGATTGGCAGTGGTCCTGGGTGTCGGACCCCCACCGATCCAATGCTGATGATCTATCCAGAGGATAGATCATCAGTTTAAAAAACTGCAGAACCCCTTTAAGAAAACTTACTGGTGGTCTCACCCCCGTCTTACCCTGATTGGCCTGTTATGCGCCCTCACATTCACTGTTGAGTAACAGTAAATGTGACTTGTCAAAGCCCCAGTCTTCAGACTCATTCAGAGATAACCAAATCCATTAGACTCATTTAATCCTAATTAAGTGGAATATAAAAAAAATTGATTAGTGGAATACTTAAGAAATAAGAGATACCATTTAGTTAAATCCTTCCAAGAAAATATAAATTTTTATAATGCAACATTATTTGCAACTTAAAAACAATGAAATAAGCTTTTCATATTACTTTTTATTGAATATAGAAATGAAAGTGTAAGTGTCATTTAAGTTTATTTTTTATATTGTGTACAGACAGGGATGTTAAACATTTTTGTCATATACTTTATTAGGGAAAGGTGTTTCTTTGTACTAGAAAACACGGTTTAAACTGTTTTATTAGTAAAGCTTTGAGCGTTGTTAAGGAAAATCTGTCTGTTCTACTGAGCACTGAAGACACCTATGTGTAACAAGTCAGGCAGGGTGATGGTGACGGGCAGTGATACTTAAGGGAATCTGTACAGTACTGTCACGGTCCCGGTGTATTTTGCCGTGACACCTTTGCCGTGCATGCAGTTGCCTGGGGCAACGTGTTTTTTCTGTATGTTTGTGCACTGCTCCTGTTTCCTGGCCTCTCCCCAGTCTGGTGGTTAAGGGGTTAAGGTGTGTATCTGGGTGTGGTCTCATGGCTCTACTTATCAAGATGCTGTGAGATTGAGGTCAGTTGTATTCCAGCCTTGATTGGTGCTGGAGCCTTTCTCCTTTCCTGGATATTCCATCTGTCCAGTGTGAGGGCCACCTAGTTTGACATACTGTCTTGGTGCGGTGAGGGGAAACTTACTAGGCCAGAACACCGGGGAAAGGAAGCAGGGAACCTCCAAATGCATCCCGAAACCTCACCCTGACTCCTAACCGTATGAGAGAACCAAGATGGTAGGAGGGCTCATGCACAGGAACCTCGGACCCTACTAACCCTAAAGATCCCTGAAAAACAGTCGGACCAGAGATGACTGGTTCCTCCACAAGAAGGATGAACCAGAAGTCTCTTACTGGCCTATCTGCAAGGAAATGGGAAGCCAGTGAAAAGCAACTCAATAGGCAGGTTATAACCCAGTGAAACAACTATGCACCGAAACAAGCACTTACCTGCCGCAGCAACAGGATGGAACACCAACACCAATAGCTACCTCGACCCCATGCAAACTGGATACATGACGGCACAAGGCAAAGCTGCTCACTGACTGGTAGTTCCCCCTCTGGGAACCCAGGAGCCCTTTCACCTAAGGCACAGAGAGACAGGGCAACGTCTAGCATCCATGCAGGACAATACACACCAACGACAGTCCAGACATGGAACAACAACTAGACAAACAACAGACCCTGAACATAACCCACACCAAACATATACAAGGGAAGGTAGGGTAGAGTACATAGAAACATAGGGAAGACATTTATGTCAAACTAGGTGGCCCTCACACTGGATAGACGGAATATACAAGAAAGGAGCAAGGCTCCAGCACCAACCAAGGCTGGAATACAACTGACCTCAATCTCACAGCAACAGGATAAGTACAGCCATGAGTCCACACCCGGATCCACACCTTATCCCCATAACCACCAGACTGGGGAGAGGCCAGGAAATAGGAGCAGTGTAAAAACATACAGAAATAACATGTTGCCCCAGGCAACTGCATGCACGGCAGACGTGTCACAGCAAACTACACCGGGACTGAGACATAGCCGTGACAAGTACAAGGCTGGAAGCTTCTGTATGTTACACATAGGAGCTCAGTAGAACTGAAGACTGAAGAAAGACTCCCCTTGGTAATGCTCAGTTTCCGGAAAAATTCGATTTGCACCAAATGCAAATTTCCTCGCTCTTCGTAGTAACGAATTGCATTTTTCCTAAAATGGCTGCTGCACGTGTGAGGACATGGAGAAAGGAAGTCTGGGAAGGCAGGCTCACCCATACTGACAAGTATGCAGCCAATCAGCAGTCAGCCAGCCCTGTGATGTCACATCCCTATAAATACAGCAGCATCTTAGATTCTGTCATTCACCAGAGTACTTAGTGCAGGGAGAGACAGTGATAGAAAAATCGTCATTGTGCTAAAAAAAATATAGGGAAAGATTATTCAAGGTGTAAGGAAAGGATAGGGAAGAATCATTCCACTGCATTTCCGTTGAACAGGGTTCAGTAGGTGAGGTTACAGCATGAATAATAGGCACAATCCTATTACACCTTGCAGCACTGATTGTGCACCCAAATTGCCATTATACAGTTCTGTAATTCTAGCAAACCGTTCTTATTACGGTGCAAGTGATATTTGATACAGGCATTAACAGGGGTTATTACAAGGAAATATTTATATGTCTTACTTGCCCTTGTGCGCTGCACTTTACTGTAGTAAAGGCTTTTGTGTGGTGTTTTAGCAGAAAAAGAAAAATATATATTTGTCGTTCAGCGGTGTAGTTATTTCTTGTAAAGCCTTTTGTGACGTGTATTAGTGCAAAAAGAAAAATACATTCACAGCTCTCCGGTGCACTTATCTGTAGTAAACGCTTTTGTGTGGTGTTTTAGTGGAAAAAGGAAAAAATATATTTGCCGCTCAGAGATGTAATTATTTCTTGCTAAGCCTTTGTGATGTGTATTAGCACAAAAAGAAAAAAATATATTTGCCGCTCAGTGGTGCAGTTATCTGTAGTAAAGGCTTTTGTTTTAATTTCCTTTTTATTTATTTGATCTAGCAGTATATCAGGCCCTGCACAGGGGAGTGGCAGAGGCATAAATGTTTTTGGTGCAGGCAGAGGTTGCAGCAGAGTAAGGGGTCGTGACAGCAGGGGTCACTTCGAGAGGCCTGAGCTCCCAGTCTCAGCTAGGAGTCGTTTCGTGACCAGCAACCCAGCGGTTCTAATCTTGAGTGTTGACTCGATTTTCGACTTCGTCGCAAGTGACATCAGACACCCCCAGCCAAGAGTCAGTGGGATCGGCAGACACAACCCTGAGTTGGCATGGCCCTGGAGCAGGCCCTGCGCCCTCACCTGTCCTCAACCTGCCTCTGTCCTTTTCTGTTCCCAGAGCCACAGAAGTATTGTATGCCATTGTCACGACCATGGTTATGGTCGTGACTCCTTATCCGCATGCAGTTGCCTGCGGTTTGGTTTTTGTCAATCACATGGTGAGGGCGGCTGGATTGTTGCCTCACATGTGGCTGCCGCTGGCAACATGTTTGTGCTTGGCAGCTTGCTGCAATCTGCATGCGGTTGCACCTGGCAACCTGTCTTTGTTAGTGTGCCTTTTTATAGGTTTGGTGTGCACGAGGTTTGTGTGTGTGCACTGACATTTCCCCTTCACTTGTGGCTGCCCGAGGCAACGTGTTAGTGTGTACATGTGGTGGCAGTGTCTCGGCCTTCTGGCTGACTCCCAGGACACGGTTGCCACGCATGTCGTTGCCTGCGGTAACAGCTGCAGTGTGATAAGTGTTTGTACACTTCCCCTGTATGTGGCTGTTTTCCCTTGCCTGGGTTAGGAAGGGTTAACTCCCTTCTGTGTGTGTGAACACTGGGTGTGTCTGTGTGGGTGTGGCTACTTGGGCCTATATAGCCTCTGCTGAGAGCAGTAGTCAGAGGGGTACTTCAGCCATGGTCTGCTGGAGTCATCCTCCTACCTAATTCCATCTGCCAGTGAGGGCCACCCTTGTGGTCATGTTGTTATGTGATGTTAAGTTTATGTTTATGTGGTGTCTGTATTATTGCAGCTATGGTTCTGGCTTCCTGTGTGTTTATGTGTGCTGTGTTCTTTTATGTCTGTGTGTGGACTTCAGCACTTGTGTCCAGGGATCCAGTCAGTGTGTCTGTGGCAGGTAGGGGTGGAAGTCTTTCACTCTCCTGCCATATCTATAGTCTGTTTATGTTTATGTCCCCTTGCAGCTCGGCCAGTTTTAGACTCCTGTTACTCCGCATCCAGGAGGAACAGGTGGTCTACCCAGCTCCTAGTTCAGGGATTGGCGGAGGGTGAGTAGGGATCCGAGGTTCCTGAGCGTGAGCCCTCCTACCATCAAGGTCGGTGTCATGGTCTTACCTTCTTGCTGTTCTCCTTCGTTTGACATGTGCTGGCGGCCATCTTGGTTTCTGGGTTTCTTGTAGCCTCCCACCCTGCGGCTCCTCCTTCCCACTGGGAGGAGCTGGATGCCTAGCTCATATATATAGGAGGTCTGTGGCTTCAGTTCCTTGCTTGGTCCTCCTGTGTTCACATGCTTCTAGACTGCTGCTGCTTCTGGTTCCTGATCCTGGTTTCGTCCGACTACCCTGCTGGTTCCTGATCCTGGTTTCGTCCGACTACCCTGCTGGTTCCTGATCCTGGCTTCGTCTGACTACCCTGCTGGTTCCTGATCCTGGCTTCGTCTGACTACCCTTCTGGTTCCTGACCTCTGGCTTCGCAAAGACTCTGCTTCGGTTTCGCCATCCGTTTGGACTTTTGCTTTACAGCTTTATTTTCAATAAAGCCTTCTTATTTTCACTTATCCCTTGTTGTACGTCTGGTTCATGGTTCCGTGACATTAGGACCAAGCCATGAATTCTGACGGTACAGGGCCATCCTCGCTACCCACGCTGGTTGCCAGACTTGATCAGCAGGATCACCTGTTGGGTCGGTTCGCTGTGGCGTTGCAAACCCTGCTTGAACGCACGGCTCATTTCGCTCCCGTTGCCGATGGGTCGGTTGTCGCTCCTGGGCCCGCTCCTACTGCCGCTCCGGTTGTTGCGCCAGAGTCTACCCCGACACCTGTTGTTGCACCTGCGGTGTTTCGGGGTATAACCGGTTCTGCCCCTCTTCCACAGCGCTTTGGGGGAGAGCCAACTCAGTGCCGAGGTTTCCTTAACCAGGTGGGCATTTATTTCGAGTTGCTGCCACATGCCTTTCCCACTGAGAGATCAAAGGTGGGCTTCTTGATCTCGCTGCTCTCGGACAAGGCCTTGGCCTGGGCCAGCCCTTTATGGGAGAACAACAATCCGGTGGTTGCCGAGTTTTCCGGTTTTGTTGCTTCTCTTCGGAAGGTATTCGATGTGCCGGCTCGTGCTGCCTCTGCTGCGAAGCTCCTTATGTCCATCAGACAGGGTTCACGATCCGTAGCTGAATACGCCATTGAGTTTCGTACCCTGGCAGCAGAGGTGGGCTGGAATAATGAGGCTCTGGTCGCTGCTTTCTCTCATGGTCTCTCGGATGCCTTGAAGGATGAGGTTGCAGCTAAGGACCTACCAGTGGAGCTCGAGTCTCTTATTTCTTTCCTGATTTTGATTGACACCAGACTCAGGGAGAGACCTTCCTTTAAGGAGAGCCTGCGGAGGTTTTCTAACAGATTGGCGCCTACGTTTGTTGTCCCACCCGTGCCTCCCTCTCCTTCCACGCCTCCTGGGGATGACTTGTCTGGGGGTGAACCCATGCAGCTGGGGTTTGCTCGCCTGTCCGAGGGGGAGAGGGTACTCCGGAGACGCGAGGGCCGATGCATGTACTGTGGTCTCGGTGGGCATTTTCGGTTGGCATGTCCGAACCGTCCGGGAAACGCTCGCACCTGAGATCCTGTCGGGGGCAGATCTTGGGTGGAGTCTCCTCGTCCCCGGTTTCCCGTGTTGACAAACCACTGATCACTGTTGTCCTCTCCTGGGTCGGGGGCTCGGTGACGACCCAGGCGTTGGTGGACTCTGGTGCCGGTGGTTTGTTCATTGATAATGTGTTCGCTGCCGCCAATTCCATTCCTCTGCAGGCTCGAGGTTCCCCACTGGCTCTTGAGGCGATAGACGGCAGACCCCTTCTGCCGCCACACGTGACTCATGAGACCCTTCCAGTGGGGATAGCCATTGGTGCCGTTCACAGAGAGTCGGTCTGCCTCCAGGTTATTTCGTCTCCACACTACTCGGTGGTCTTGGGGTACCCCTGGCTCCGGAAGCATAATCCGACTTTCGATTGGAGATCGGCCGAGATCCTCTCGTGGTCACCGCAGTGTGGGGCTAGTTGCATCCATGGGTCTGTCAAGTTGCTCTGTACTTCCTCGGACTCTCTGTTGCCTCCTGAATACGAGGAGTACCGGGATGTATTCGATAAGGTGCGCGCGGTTGCCCTACCTCCGCACCGCCCATACGATTGTGCCATAGAGTTACAATCTGGTGCCGTTCCTCCTCGTGGCAAAGTCTATCCACTGTCGGTAGCGGAGAATGTGGCCATGGAGGAGTACGTGAGGGAGGCGCTTTCACGCGGACACATTCGCAAATCCTCGTCCCCGGCAGGGGCTGGATTTTTCTTTGTGAAAAAGAAGGGCGGTGAGTTGAGGCCTTGCATCGATTACAGGGGTCTCAATCGCATCACGATCAAGAACGCTTACCCGATACCCTTGATTTCTGAGCTGTTCGATCGCTTTAAAGGGGCCACGGTCTTTACCAAACTCGACCTGAGGGCGGCATATAACCTGGTAAGGATCAAGGCGGGCGATGAGTGGAAGACCGCGTTTAACACCAGGACCGGTCATTATGAATCCTTGGTTATGCCCTTTGGGTTGTGCAATGCGCCCGCAGTCTTTCAGGAATTCATCAACGATGTTTTCCGTGACCTGTTGCAGCAGTGTGTGGTGGTCTATTTGGATGACATCTTGGTATATTCTGAATCCATGGAGGCCCACATTCTGGATGTCAGACGAGTGTTGCAACGGTTACGAGAGAACAAGCTGTTCGGTAAGCTTGAGAAATGCGAATTTCACCGATCCCAGGTAACCTTCTTAGGTTACATCATTTCCGCTGAGGGGTTCTCCATGGATCCTGAGAAGGTTTCGGCTGTCTTACAGTGGCCCCAGCCCAGTGGTCTTCGTTCCCTGCAGCGCTTTTTGGGCTTCGCCAATTATTATCGGAAGTTCATCAGGGACTTTTCCATGCTAGCCAAGCCTCTCACGGATCTGACCAGGAAGGGCAGTAATTCCCAGGTCTGGCCGCTCGAGGCCATCCGAGCTTTTGAGGCTCTAAAGTCCGCCTTTGTGTCGGCCCCGATTCTGTCGCATCCAAACCCTGGGTTGCCCTTTGTCCTCGAGGTGGATGCGTCTGAGACGGGAGTAGGCGCCCTTCTGTCTCAGCGTAGAACACCAGAGGGTCCTCTGCTTCCTTGTGGGTTTTACTCCCGGAAACTGTCTTCCGCGGAGTGCAACTATCAGATTGGTGACAGGGAGTTATTGGCCATCGTGCAGGCCCTTAAAGAATGGAGGCACTTGCTCGAGGGTTCGGTGGTTCCGGTCCTCATCCTGACGGACCACAAGAATCTGACCTACCTTTCTGAGGCCAAGAGATTGTCACCACGTCAGGCCAGATGGGCTCTGTTCTTGTCACGTTTTAATTACGTGGTCTCCTACCTACCCGGTTCCAAGAACATCAGGGCGGATGCCTTATCACGGCAGTACTCCGAGCTGTCCAGGGAGGAGTCGATTCCGACTTCGGTCATACCTCCGAATCAGATCTTGGCCGCCATTCGCACCAGCCTGACCTCTCCCCTGGGTGAGCAGATTTTGGCGGCTCAATCTGGTGCTCCCTCTGGGAGACCCAACGGCAGATGTTTTGTGCCTGAGGAGTTGCGCACTCGGTTGTTGCGAACCTACCATAACTCCAAGACCGCGGGGCATCCTGGAAAGAATCAGCTGTCCTGGGCTGTTTCACGTCTGTTCTGGTGGCCTTCCCTACGTTCCGACATCGCCGCATATGTAGCGGCATGCTCCGTTTGTGCCCAGAGTAAGTCCCCTCGGCACCTTCCGTTGGGCCTTCTGCAACCCATAGCCACCGGGGAGCGCCCATGGTCACACCTGGGGATGGATTTCATTGTGGACCTCCCTGCATCCCGAGGCCATACGGTCATTCTCATGATTGTGGATCGGTTTTCCAAAATGTGCCACTGTGTTCCTCTCAAGAAGTTACCCTCTGCACAAGAGTTGGCCACGATTTTTGCCAGGGAGGTCTTCCGGTTGCACGGTTTGCCCAAGGAGATTGTGTCGGATCGGGGGAGTCAGTTTGTGTCCAGGTTCTGGCGCGCCTTTTGCTCCCAGTTGGGGATTCATCTCTCCTTCTCCTCGGCCTACCACCCTCAGTCCAATGGGGCCGCAGAACGATCCAATCAGGCCTTGGAGCAATCCCTTCGTTGCTATGTCTCCGATCACCAAGACAATTGGGTTGACCTCCTGCCTTGGGCTGAGTTTGCCAGGAACACGGCGGTGAACTCTTCCTCTGGGACGTCTCCCTTCATGGCCAATTATGGGTTCCAACCTGCCGTGTTACCGGAGGTATTCTCTCCCCAGGATATTCCGGCTGTGGAGGATCACCTTTCCGTCCTACGTGCTTCTTGGGTACTGATCCAGAAGTCCCTTGAGGTCTCTGCGCAGCGCCAGAGACTCCAGGCTGATCGCAGACGAGCGCCTGCTCCTTCCTATCAGGTCGGAGACCGTGTATGGTTGTCCACCCGCAACCTCAACCTTCGAGTGCCCACTCCCAAGCTGGCGCCTCGCTTTGTTGGTCCCTTCCGAGTGCTTCGCAGGGTAAACCCGGTAGCCTATGCCCTTGCGCTTCCTCCTGGCATGCGGATCTCCAACGTGTTTCATGTCTCCCTGTTGAAGCCACTGGTGTGTAATCGTTTCACTTCCTCGGTTCCTCGGCCTCGTCCGTTCCAAGTGGGTAATCGTGAGGAGTATGAGGTGAGCAATATCCTGGACTCACGCCTGGTCCGCGGTCGGGTGCAGTTTTTGGTCCATTGGCGTGGTTATGGTCCAGAGGAGCGTTCCTGGGTTCCCTCCGCAGATGTCCATGCTCCTGCCTTGCTCCGAGCCTTCCACGCACGCTTCCCTCAGAGACCGTTCTTTACTCCGCGGAGGAGGGGCCCTTGAGGGGGAGGTACTGTCATGGTCTTACCTTCTTGCTGTTCTCCTTCGTTTGACATGTGCTGGCGGCCATCTTGGTTTCTGGGTTTCTTGTAGCCTCCCACCCTGCGGCTCCTCCTTCCCACTGGGAGGAGCTGGATGCCTAGCTCATATATATAGGAGGTCTGTGGCTTCAGTTCCTTGCTTGGTCCTCCTGTGTTCACATGCTTCTAGACTGCTGCTGCTTCTGGTTCCTGATCCTGGTTTCTTCCGACTACCCTGCTGGTTCCTGATCCTGGTTTCGTCCGACTACCCTGCTGGTTCCTGATCCTGGCTTCGTCTGACTACCCTGCTGGTTCCTGATCCTGGCTTCGTCTGACTACCCTTCTGGTTCCTGACCTCTGGCTTCGCAAAGACTCTGCTTCGGTTTCGCCATCCGTTTGGACTTTTGCTTTACAGCTTTATTTTCAATAAAGCCTTCTTATTTTCACTTATCCCTTGTTGTACGTCTGGTTCATGGTTCCGTGACAGTCGGCTCATGCAGCTAGGAGTCAGGGTCAGATTAGGGATGCGTTAGGAGGTGACCTGCTCCCTAATTCTGTTGTCCTGGCCGAGAAGCGACTAACATCTCGTGGCATCGCACGGCTGAGGGTTTTCCCCATCCTCAGCCGTGACAGCCGTGTGCCCAGCTCCACTATACAGCGAGGACGAGGTGCTAGAGGACAGTCAGCAGCTACTGCCCAGCCAAGATCTGGAGGAGATATCCAACACTTTTCTTCGCTAGGAGGGCAAGTAGTGATGAGGTAGTGGCGTGGGAGCTGGTGTTGCGAGCGGTCAGGCTTCTGACCCAGAGACCGTTGAAGAGGACATCAGTGACGTGCAGACAGTACTCAATGATGATGATGTAGCTGATCACACTTGGGAGCCGGTTCACGAAGGGGCTTCATCATCATCGGGAGAAGAGGGTGGCAGCTTTCCCATGAGCCAGCGGCGAAGCTAGCAAGTCGCTAGCAAGGACAGGAGTTAGCAGTGGGAGGTCAGGAGCCAAACGTGCAAGGGGTAGACCATCCACTTCGCTGGAGCCTAACTTCCCGGGAAGTAGCAGTTTAGGGGATTAAGGAGCCAGCAGCGGTAACATTCAGTCAGTGCATAGTGTTGGTGGTAAAATCACCTACTCGGCGGTGTGGCAGTTATTTCTTAAGCCGCCGGAGGATGTGAACATGGCCATATGTAGAATCTTTGGGCAGAAGGTGAAGCATGGATAGAGTGCACATTTGGCTCCACATTTGCAGCATCACCATGCAGTGGCCTGGGAGAACAGGGCTCCGATGTGGTGATCCAGCCTGCTGCAGCAACCGCTGCATCACCCAGTGGCAGACACCCAGTTTCAGGCAGTCAAGGCTCAACCACCTCAGCCAAAGAGAGCTGTCTGTCATTGTCATAATCTGCTGGTCCCAATGCTCCTGCTTTTCCTCCTCCTACTCCTCGTCACTCATTCCGTCAGCAATCAATCAACGAAGCGAATGCCAGACAACAATATGCGTGCACTCATCCAAAGGCGCAGAAGCTGAATGTGCTCCTGTCCAAGGTGCTGGTGCTGCTGACCCTCCCTTTCCAAGTGATGGAGTCTGCACCTTTCAGAGAACTTATGGCTTGTGCCGAGCCAAGGTGGAGAGTCCCAAGCCATCATTTCTTTGCCAAAAAGGCAAAACCAGCCCTGCACAAATATTTAACAGAAGGTGGGTCAGTCCTTGGGAGCCTGTCGGTGTCTGCCAAAGTGTACGACATCGCCAACGTGTGGAGCTCTAACTACAGTCATGGACAATACATATCCTTTACGGCCAACTGGGTGTATGTGGTTCCTGCACAGCCACACCAGCAACTTGGCCAGGTAATCCCGCTTTCGCCTCCACGTCCCCACCCTGTTGGTCCAGCAATAATGTCCACCTCTGTCTCTTCATCCTCATCTGTGTCCTCAGCCTCCACTGCAGGGACAATTCACAGTGCCCCTCCAGCATACCACATGTGCAGGGCATGGCGGTATCACGCTGTTCTGCATCTCGTTTGCCTGTCTTTTTCCCTGTCAACTCAAAATTGGAACCATTGTGACTGACAACGGGAAGAACATTGTGTCAGCGCTGTGTCAAGGAGGGCTGAGCCATGCGCCCTGCATGGATCACGTGTTCAATCTGGTTGTCAAGCATTTCCTGAAGTCTTCCACCCATCTGCATGACATCATAAAAATGGCCAGGAAACTTTGCATGCATTTCAGTCACTCATACACCGCGAAGCACACCCTCCTTTAGCTGCAGTGGCAGAACGACATCCCCCAAAATAGGCTGATATGTGAAGTTTCCACTCGTTGGAATTCCACCCTCCATATGTTGGACCAACTGTATAAACAGAGAAAGGCCATCAATGATTTCCTGATGATCCAAGCGGACAGGAGTACTCCCTTGTGTAACTTCGATGTCAGCCAGTGGCAGCTCATTCGTGACACCTGCCGTTTGTTCAGGCCCTTTAAGGATGCCACATTATACCGAGGTAGTAGAGTTAACACTCATGCTTTCTGAGATTTCTGAGATGTGTTATCTAAACTAAGCAAACACCTTCAATTACTTTTCAATGGCTTTTCTTTCAAGATAACACGATGATTTAAGAAATTTTAGTTAAGAGTTTGAGTGCTAACCCCGCTACATCTGTATGTCAGTCGCCAGCACTACGGGATGAACAAAGCTGCTGCTAAATATGGCTGGTCAGGAAATTGGACACATGGCACCAAGATCTCACAGCCACATGAGCCCTGTGGGGGCTGAACTGGAGGAGGACAGTGGAGCGCAAGTAATGTGTAACGAAATGGATGGTATTTCGACACAGGTGACAGGAGAGGAGGAGCAGCCGGAGGAGCAAGAGGGAGATGAGGAAGAAGAAGCAGATGACCCAGGCACACCGTGTCAGTATGCAGTAGAGATAGAGGCAGGGAGTCCCTCCGAGTCACTTGCGCAAATGGCCCGCTGCATGCTCAGTTGCTTGGGTAGTGACAGCCAAATTGTCACCATTCGGCAGAGGGATAACATCTGGCTCTCCACCTTGTTGAACCCTCGCTACCAGTCCAAAATGGGGGCCTTTTTTACAAACTGAACTACTATAGAGACATCCTATATAGTCAGTTGGCCGTTGCCTATTTGCGCCATCGTCCATCCTCTCGTAGGTCTGACCAGGGGGGGGGGGCCCTCTGCTCTTTCATTCCACTGTCATGGCTGCTGGGGTGGGGTGGCAGTAGTAGTACCAGCCTGAGTCTAGAGTTGCTGATGAGCAGCTTCCTTCACCCACTTAGTGAAAAAAAATACTCACCAGCAGCTAGACATAGAGCAGGACCTAAATTAGCAGGTGGTGGCATACTTGGACAGCATCTATTAAAAATATATATCGTGGCTCTCCCGTATCTGATTTACGGTTAAGGTGCTCTGTTTTTTGGATGATTCACCTATTCATCCTATGTAACAGATGCGTATTCAAAATTCAGAATAAAAAACAGGCACTCACCATCTGGTATAATATAGATTAATATTTTACTCTATATATTACATAGAGATATACATAAAATTTGGCATTAAAATACAATACAAAACAATATCATGTCAAATAGGTACTGTCTATATGCTGTGATAGGCAATTCCTACTTGCTATTAGATACAATTTGGGGATAAATCTTGTGGTACATTTGACCTGGTGCCTAAATAGTGCTATCTTTCTTATTCACATACAGCAATGCAGATAAATTTGTGTTATTCACCCCAATTACAGTGTCCTGTGAAGATAATGTCCACAATATACTCATCAAGTGTGAATCTATTGAAGAACTTTGAAAAAAAAAATATAAATATAAAAATTGTGAAAAATTCTTTTTTAGAAATTGGTGGAATAAAAGTCTCCTATAGTGTTTAATATCAAAGAAGTGTCATATGCCACAATTCCTTTCAATATCCCCAATCAATGGGTTTGTTTTATGTTGCCTCTAAGGGTTAGGTATTAATGTAGGTCGGGTTTGCGTCTGGGGCGTCCCCCTGATGCGCTCCCTCTTACCTTGCCCTTTGAGGTGGACTTCTTATTGCGGTATTTGCCTTTAGCAGGATCGATTTTCCTGTAGTGCCTGTTGTCTTGAATCACATGGAGTATCCCCCGAGGTTCGGTGTTTGGTTGTTTTTACTCCCTGCTCTGATCTCCGGTCTCTCGGCGTTCCACGCGATCTCCTATCTGCGTGTCACCGTCCCGGCAGAGCTCGGCAGAACTCGCGCTGTCTCACGATAAGACAAACCAGGTGATCTTGCTTGCACTTCAATATATGCAGGTGCAGAAGTTCGTCTTTGTAATAACCAGTACTGTTATCAGTCGGTCTTTGTCTGGATTTAGGTGGGTAGATATTCCTCTCAGGACCAGCCAGACGCGTTTCGAGGGGTCACCCTCTTCCTCAGTGGCTATAATATGAGAACTACTACCCTCTTCTTTTATATTGTGGCTTTCAAAAACCCACCTAAAACCCGGCATGGATTTATAGTGCCCATCTTCTAGACCTTATTTTACGTTCGGTGAAAAATGTATATGGATATATATCAACACAGTCGATTATATACATAGAGATCGCATGGAACGCCGAGAGACCGGAGATCAGGGCAGGGAGTAAAAACAACCAAACACCGAACCTCGGGGGATACTCCATGTGATACAAGACAACAGGCACTACAGGAAAATCGATCCTGCTAAAGGCAAATACCGCAATAAGAAGTCCACCTCAAAGGGCAAGGTAAGAGGGAGCGCATCAGGGGGATGCCCCAGACGCAAACCCGACCTACATTAATACCTAACCCTTAGAGGCAACATAAAACAAACCCATTGTTTGGGGATATTGAAAGGAATTGTGGCATATGACACTTCTTTGATATTGAACACTATATGAGACTTTTATTCCACCAATTTCTAAAAAGAATTTTTCACAATTTTTATATATATATATTTTTTCAAAGTTCTTCAATAGATTCACACTTGATGAGTATATTGTGGACATTATATCTTCACAGGACACTGTAAATGGGGTGAATAGCACAAATTTATCTGCATTGCTGTATGTGAATAAGAAAGATAGCACTATTTAGGCACCAGGTCAAATGTACCACAAGATCTATCCCCAAATTGTATCTAGTAGCAAGTAGGAATTGCCTATTACAGCATATAGACAGTACCTATTTGACATGATATTGTTTTGTATTGTATTTTAATGCCGAATTTTATGTATATCTCTATGTAATATATCGAGTAAAATATTAATCTATATTATACCAGATGGTGAGTGCCTGTTTTTTATCCAGAATTTTGAATACTTGGACAGCACCCTGCCAAACCACATTGAAGATCCGCTGTACTACTGGGTAGCCAAACTGGATTTGTGGCCGCAACTAGCAGAGTTTGCCCTGGAAAAGCTGTCCTGCCCGGCCAGTAGTGTGGCATCAAAGTGAGTGTTTAGTGCGGCGGGGCCATAGTTACCCCAAGAAGAACTCGCCTGTCCACACAAAATGTAGAGAGACTGACCTTTGTCAAGATGAATCAGGTGTGGATCAGCCAGGATTTCCACCCACCAATGCCTGATGCATCAGATTAGATCATCCATGGTGCCACACCAACACTTTGACAAAAGAGACCGGTTTCTTCTGGCTACCTGCCTCAGCTGCTATTCTGATGCTGCCACTTGGCTAATGCCACACAACTGATGCCAAGTGCTCCTTCTTTCACTCATCCTCTTCATTGGGTACTGGTATTGCCACTCACCTCTACAATATGTCATTTGGCCACTCTGTGATCTCCTCATGCTGCCACCACCTCCAGACTCTGTCATTGTGCCACTCTGTGGCTTCCTGATGCTGCCGCTACCTTCAGACTCTATCATTGTGCCACTCTGTGGCCTCCTCCTTATGCTGCTGCTGCCGCTACCTCCACACTATGTCATTGTGCGACTCTGTGGCCTCCTAATGCTTCTGCACACCTTCAGACTCTGACATTGTGCTACTATGTGTCCTCCTGATGCTGCTGCCACCTCCACACTGTCATTTGGCCACTCTGTGGTCTTCTCATGCTGCCGCCACCTCCGGATTCTTTCATTGTGCCACTCTTAGCCTCCTGATACTGCCGCCACCTACAGACTCTGTTATTGGGCCACTCTGTGGTCTCCTTATGCTGTTCCTACCCTCCCCACTTCATGACTGGGCCACTATTTAGCCTTTTTGGCTTAGCTGACATCATCATTTATTTCACCCTTCTTCTGATCTGGCAGAAGGAAGATAAAATGAGACACACTATGGATCCTGTCTGTGTAGCAGCTGTAAGGCTTCTATGGTCCCATTAGAATTGGCTTATAATTTGGTAGCCAAAAGCAGGAGTGGGTACAAAACACAGAAGACATGCAACTATTCCTTTCATGTGTCATCTCTGTTTTGGATCCACTCCTCTTTTTTGGCATTAGCAATACTGATGGATTGCTGACCACATGCTGACCGAGTTAAGGTGGATGCTCCAGATACAGGATCTGTTTTTTGTGGGTTATTGTTCTGACGGATCACAGGAAGAGCAGAATGATCAGTGAAGTCGACACAAACATACTGCTGATACACTCTCCACTCTGTCGGGGGTTCTACTTGTATAAGCGTTTAATAGAACAGGGTCTGTAGACATCTATGTGGAATCAGCTGACGACGGTGTAAAAGGAGTGCGCTTCTTAGTGCTAACATTGACCTGTAAGGCGGAGTTCATACGTGAGTTATTTTGTCACTTTTTCCCCCGTGACTGCCCAAATAAGTGAAGTGTGCAGTGATTCTAAGTGCAACGCCTGTCATCTGCATGTCATACGGACTCACAGTGTTATTTCACTACCAAAGCAGACTCCCTATGCGTGTTACTGCAAGGTACAGTGTTCTACACCCCTATAAAGGCTCTCTGCAGCCAGGAAATAGCCGTTTTTTAACGTAATTTGCCGCAAATTTATTCGGATCAAACTAAATTTTTACAAAAAAATTGGGCGAACAGGTGAATCGAATTTTTAAAAAAATTCACTCATCTCTATGTAAACTTTTCAAAAAACAAAACAAAAAAAAAAACGTTTTGCACCCTGTTTTCAGTAAAAAATATATTTCAGTTATAAAGTATGTTTTAAAAATGTTTAACATCCCTACACTATATTAAAAATCAACAAAAAGAAGATAGGACTTAGCTGCAGTACTAGAAAAAGCCATTCTAGTAAATATGGTGCTGTTCCTGTATAGATAATGAAGGCAATTGCATATTCAGGGGTCCCATGGAGCATGACGATCACACATCAAATGAGCAGGGGTCCCATGGGAACAGTCAACCATCAATCACATTCTAAGGATAAGCTATGAATATAAAGAGTCAGCAAACCTGTGTGTGTGTTTAGATGTGTTTATGCAATCAAGCTTTACCAGATAATTAAGCTTGATGAGATGTTCATCAGTGGAAAAAGATTACCTGAGCAAACTTGAAACTGACAAACACTGGTCTGTAATTATACAGTATAATTTTTGGTGATTGGATACTGACTATAATCAGTGGTCATTTTATTTGTCCTTTATATACTGCATATACATATTATAAACCTTTTTTCTCAATATACCATTACACCATTTCTCTGTGTTTCAGAGTAGAATCAATTCATTTAAATAGGGTTTCTTGGACTTTAATATGATGGGCTATTTTCAGGTCTAATACCATGCATCCCCACTGATCGCCTATTTTGGAAGTCGGCGCAGGGACTACACAGGTCCGGCCATTATTCACTTCATTGGGAGCAGAATGTCCTCTACACAATGAATGGATATGTGTAGTCCCAGCACCGGAGATACTCTCAAACAGCTGATCAGCGGTGTGGGGTGTCGGACCACCACCGATCAGACATTGATGGCCTATCAATATTAAAAACTTGGAAAAACCCTTTAAAATTATTCCATCAGATTTATTAAATGATTGCACTGAACTTCTGGATTAGGATAGATACATGTAGAAGAGGCCATATGTCTAAGTAAAGGTTAAGCTGGTAAATTATATGCTATGATAAATGCCTCCATAGTTCATTGTAATAAGGAAGCTTGACATTTTATAGAATCTACTGTACTGAAAGATTATCTTCAAATAAACACTAAACCTCGACATAAACGCTAGAAGTAACCTAGAAATAAACAAGAAGTAAATTGTTGCCATAACTGAATTAGTGTTATATAGCGAGTGTTTACCCACTGTGTCCCTGAAACATATTTGGCTTGAGGCTACTCCCAAGGGTGTTATCAAGGTGGCCCCCTGTTATTAACCCTTCAACCCCTATACAGGGATCTGGACTTCGGTGCATGAAAACCACCAGGACGCTACCTCTCAGTGTAGTCTCAGTTCAATACACTGTAGACTCATGGGTAAAACACTGGTGTGGAAACCATAGTCTGGGACAGGTCGCAGTCAGGGCAGGCAGAGTATGAGCAATCTGAAGAGCAGTACAAGAGATAAGAGGAGGTAGCAAGGGGTCAGTATGAAGATCAGGCAGAGGGCAGGCAGCAAAAGGACAAGTGCGAAAAACAGGCAGAAGTAAGTACACAGAGACAAACAGCGCACTTTTACAGGACAC
Source organism: Bufo bufo (assembly GCF_905171765.1). Lineage (NCBI taxonomy): Eukaryota > Metazoa > Chordata > Amphibia > Anura > Bufonidae > Bufo > Bufo bufo. Next base: position 32,849,739 of record NC_053398.1, read on the forward strand.
TAGCGGGCTATAACCTCTTGCTTAGACACCTTTCCCTCCTATATTTTGTCGCTCCACTCATCTTGTGTCTGTCATAGGTCTAGGTGCCAGTGTCCTGTGTGTCTATTGGGGATGTTCTGAACTACACCTCATTCTGCAATATTTACAGGGTTAAAATGTCCTTTTGTCCTGTGTACAGCTGCTGGATTGCTTCTAAAGTGTTAATCAGCTTTGGTTGTATATACTGGGCTGGTTGTCTCATTCTTTGCCTGAGCAATAGGTTGATCTAGTGTGCTAATCCCTGGTAAGGTGCTCAGTTCTGGTTATCTGCCAGTATACCAAGCTCTGCCTCAACACACTGACCCTCCACTGACTGAACTGACCTTTGTCTGATTACCGTATTTGCTGCCTGCCCTGACCTCAGGCTTGTTTCACAGATTCACACATACTCTGCCTGCTCTGACCTCGACCTGTTATTGACTAAGAGTTTTGCCTGATCCCTCAGTGCCCTGCACCAATGTGTCTGACCCACACCACATCAATCACACAAAGACTAATCCAGGCAAAATGGTCTTGTGGCTGCCCTGCAGAAAAGGCCAGATCCCTGTATAGGAGTTAAAAGTTGAACACCAGGGGACTGCCAGGATAACGTCCTTGGGATTAGCCCAAAGTCAAACCAGTTGGTTGACACAGTGAGTCCAGACCCACTAACAGATATATGTCTTTATGACATGTATGAATAAACAACAGATATATGACTGTATGACATGTATGGCTAAAGAAACAATTCTTTATTTTGGTAGCCATAGACCCTGCACAATGCTAGTCCATATGTGCAAATAAAATTTGCAGTTCTTTCATGTAGCATTTGCTCACTGTATGCTAACCAGTAGGATATAAACAGCAATGTTAGGCTTTTTGTTTCTTTCATTGTAAATTCACTATTTCTGGGTCAATTCCTTTCATGTGGAAAGCACTCAACTACTTCTTGAAATGACAAGCCTGCCAAGCATTGTGAATTTATCGATTTCCCTTATGGAAGGAACTCCTCGCTTCTGTGCCTGTCTTGGGAACTCAACTGTCAGTCTGACGAGTACATGACACAATGTTTGTGAAATGTATAAAAGGTTTTATCAATATTATTACTTATTACATACTGTAAATCAATTAAAAGGAACAGAAAATAATGGATCCCAGACAATTAGCAAGAATTCATGACAGCTTTGAAAAGTAATTAGCAATTTCAAAATATCTTGTTTCCTTAAAATTAAACCAAACAGTACATTGATAACAGTGATAAAGTGATAGAATATTTATTTTGCAGCATGTAAAAAAATAATAATAATCAAGTTCCAAAAATATGAATTATATTATAAAAAAAGCCAAACTCAGAATTCTGTAGTTCTATAAAAAAATAGAAAGACATAGCAGATTTAAGAGTAAGTGTACCTATTATTTTAGCAAACCTCTGACGTCATTACTGAAACAAAGGGGCAGAAGTGTTCAACCGTGCCTCTTCATTTTCATTCAGAACTGCTCAGCTCCTCAAGCAAGGGGGGCATAAAGTCATATAAAGTCCATATACTTTCTATAATCTGTACACAGCTCATTCCAGCCTCTAAGGAGGGATAAACCTAGCCCAACCAAAATGAAGGAGCATAGTGCTCAGATGACCTCTACTACTCCTTTGTTTTAGTAATTGGTGGTGGTCTTAGCGCCTGAATGCCCATCAATCAAAATGAGAGAAATTTTAAGTGGTTGTGAAGAAATTGAGAGGTGAATGTGGCTATACCCCCATCCCCACACACATACACATACTTTACTGGATCTGTAGAGAGATTACTTATCTGCTTCCCAGTGTTGGCTCCCTGCTCCTTCTTCTCCCAGTCTACGATAGTCTGCTGCGCTCCCTAAATGTAAACATCCATTTTGACATCACCGCAGATGATCACTGAGCATTGCAGTGACCAGATCCGCTTACATCATGACAAATGGTTACATCATGCAAGGGGATGCGAGCTCCGCTGCTGCCAGTGCTTTGGCTGCAGCAATGTCAGACTGGATGTTGACATTGAGGGAGTCTTGCGGAGCATCACAGGTTAGAGGAAGGAGCAGGGAGCCAGTGCCAGGAAGCAGGTAATAAAGTTTCCTTTATAGGCCTGGTAAAGTGTGTGTGTGGATTTGCCTCCCCCCCCCCCCCCACCCCCCACCTTCAATAAATAAATCTTATTCATTGTATAATGAAAAATTATACCATTTCTTCATGTAACGTGTACAGTATATCAATTACTTTCAGTTTTCAAGATCTGTTTTTGCTGTATCATTACATTATCAGTAGAGATGGCCCTGAAGTTCGCCTGGCGGTCGGTTCGTGGCGAACTTTGCTCGTTTGCGGTTCGCTGAACGGGCGAACATATGGCGAAGTTGTGAAGAACTTTGACCCATGACACATCCATCAGGTGGTACAGGACAGCCAATTGAAATGTTTCAGCACATGGACATACCCCCTACCTTATAAATTAACCCAATCTGGCTGCCATTTTATATTCAGTCTTTTGTCAGTGTAGGGAGAGGTTCCTGTGTGGAGCAGGGACAGACTGTTAGGGACACCAAACGCTAGCTAATAGGGCCACAAAAGTCATTTTAAGGACTGGTATAGGTGTGCTATCGATAGGTGTGATATACTGAGGGGTATGATATACTTATAATATACTTTCTAACATAGAAAGTATATTATAGTGCATTTGTATTGTGCAGCAGTTGTGTGTGGTTCTGCTGCGATACCGCCAAACGCTATTCGAACAAATAATTTCTACTGGTGTGATATACCAGTTGCCCCCCCAAAAACTGATTGAAGCAGGGGTGTTATATACCAATAATATACTTTCTATATTGTGCATTTAGGTAGTGCAGCTTTTGTTTGCAGTTTTGCTGCATTACCGCAGCTACACAGAGTGACAAACGCTATTGGAACAAATAATTTCTACTGGTGTGATATACCAGTTGCCCCACAAGAAAACAGATTGAGGCAGGGGTGTTATATACCTTCTTCCACAAATAATGCTCTTCTATAGGGACTTCTGTCATTTTTAAAATGACAGGCAGACGAAGAGACAGGCCATTCCACAGGAGTGGTGGGGGTCGGGCAGGTGCACCAGGCCGGAGCCTAAGAGGGAAGTTGCAGAAGATGCGCGCAATTACGTCAAAGGACGCACCAGAGTTGGTTGAGTGGCTCACTCAGCCTTCGGCTTCTGCACCCTCCTCATCCTCTCTATCTGCACCCTCTTCACTCTCTGCTGTGTGCAACTCCTCCGCTCGCGTCAGAGGATTTATTTTCACAAGCACTCCAAAACCTTACCGATGCTTAGCCATTTTTGGCATCGGATCAGGAAGAGGAGGTATCAACAGTCGCCACCCAGCAGTCTGACGACAGTACCCAGATCAGCCCAAGGAGGGTGGTCCCCACTGTTGCTGCCTACTCAGAGATCTCTAATGTCAGTGGTGGTGAAGGTTATGATGATGACATGTCGATGGACGTCACGTGGGTGCCCACAAGAGAGGAAGAGGAGAGGAGTTCAGAGGGAGAGACGGAACAGCAGGTAGGGAGGAGAAGGAAGAGAAGCAGGCAGAACTTACAGTGCACAGGAGGCAAAAAGCAGACTGCAAATGTATCTGGAATGAGCCATCCACCATGCACAGTCACATCTGGCGCTCCAAGGACGCCGGCACATGGCTCCGCAGTGTGGGCTTTTTTTAACGTGTCCGCTGCTGACAATAGTGTGGCCATCTGCAGGCTGTGCTGTCAACGCATAAGTCGATGTAAGCCCAACACTTACCAAGGGACGACTGCCTTAAAAAGGCACCTGGCCGCCCATCACCGAGCCCAGTGGAAGCAACACCGTCAGAACCCACAAAGCCACACTCCCGGCGCTCCCCATCCTGCCTCTTCTCCTTCTAGTTGTCCTCCACTCCACCTTCCACCATGCCGTCGTCGCTTTCATCTGGCAAAAGGCAGGCTTCCGTGGCCCAAATGTTCAAGTGTAAAAAGATGATGACGCTGGATAACCTTCTTGCCCAATGGCAGACCGCTGGCTTGTTGGAACTGCTAGCCCGCCAACTACTTCCATATAAACCAGTAGATTCGGAGGCCTTTAGAAGATTTGCGGCCATTGGTACACCGCAATGGAAGGTTCCCAGAATGAAATATTTCTCCCAGAACGGCATCCCGGAGCTATTTAGCCACATTCAGCGTCAAGTGAATGTATCTCTGACACACAGTGTCGGTGCCAAGATACATTTGACCACAGACACGTGGTCTAGCAAACACGGGCAGGGAAGGTACATAGCTTTCACTGCCCATTGGGTGAACCTTCTGACGGCCGTCAAGCATGCAACCCGTGGCACCTGTGTGGATTTGTTGTTACCGTCACGGATTACATGCAAGCCTGCCTCTTCTTCTCCTACTCCATCCTCCGTCTCCTCCTCGGCTGACTCCTCCTTTTCTACTGCTTCCACCTCTTCCGCTGCACCCCCCAAACTCCCCAGAACCTATTCAACGTGCCAGGTGAAACGTTGCCATGCTGTGCTGCGGCTGTTGTGCCTGGAACCAGAGCCACACCGGTCCTGCACTCCTTTCAGCTTTGCGGTCCCAGGCCGATCAGTGGCTAACACCGCTCAATTTGACAGTTGGTAAACTGGTGTTCAACAACGGTGCCAATCTGCTGAGCGCGCTGAAACAGGGCAGAATGGCACACTATCCCGGGGTCCAGGACGTCTTGCGGCAGGCCAGGAAAGCTCTTACACGGCCATGGCTCGCCTTGCTGATGTTAGGCGGCGACACCACCTGCCCGTCAGATGTCTGATTTCTGACTGCCCGACGTGCTGGAACACCACCTTGTATATGCTTGATAGGCTGCTCCAGCAGAGCCGTGTAGTTAATGACTACCTGTACGAACTCTGATGCAGGACAGGTTCTGGGGAGCTTGTTTTTTTTTTCACCACGCCAGTGGCTGCTCATGCACGACGCATGCAGACTTCTGCGGCCAATTGATGAGATTACTAAACTGGTGAGTCACAGTCAGGGCACCATCAGTGACATCGTACCTTATGCCTTCTTTCTGGAGCATGCATTGCATTGTGTCATTGATCAAGCTGTCAAGGAGCAGGAGCAAGAAGATGAGGAAGTCGCAATGCTGGGGGGACACATGGAGTCTGATGAAGGCAAATGCTGGGGGACACATGTCTGATGATGGCAAATGCCACATGGGGCTGATCTGATGGCACTGGATCACTGCTGGGGGACACATGTCTGATGATGGCAAATGCCACATGGGGTTGATCTGATGGCACTGGCTCACTGCTGGGGGACACATATCTGATGATGGTGGCAAATGCCACATGGGGCTGATCTGATGGCACTGGCTCACTGCTGGGGGACACATGTCTGATGTCAAATGTCATGGGGCACTGTGTCCCCCAGTAAGCCAGTGCCATCAGATCAGCGCCCCATGGCATTTGCCATCATCAGACATGTGTCCCCCAGCAGTGAGCCAGTGCCATTAGATCAGCACCCCATGACATTTGCCATCATCAGACATGTATCCCCCAGCAGTGAGCCAATGCCATCAGATCAGCCCCATGTGGCATTTGCCATCATCAGACAGTCTGAGATGATGGCAAATGCCATGGGGCTGATGGCACTGGCTCTGAGGGACAATCATGTATGATGATTGCAAATGCCATGGGGCTGATGGCACTGGCTCTGGGCCAAGTTTTGTCATTTGTATTTTTTGTATACATACAGAAGAAAATAATAATATATTGCAATATAGATTGCATATCGCACATGCTTTAAATTATATCGCAATATAGATTTTAGGCCATATCGCCCACCCCTAATTGGGTGCTTTATAGCACCTGATGAAGCGTTCCGGCCAGCCAATCACTGTAATGACCAACATGGCTACGGCATTACAGTGAGTGTCAGTACTTACTACCTGCATGTTTATTGGCTGCGTAGCAGGCAACAAACGTGTGGGGAGGATACTCGAGCATCGCGCTCGAGCACACGCGGTATTCGGCTGAACACCGCGATGTGGCGAGCATCTCGATGCTGGAGCCGAACTTGCTCGCTCAACACTACTATCTATGATACCAGCAGAGGTAAGATGTGCTAATTTTCATATATTTTTTCCCAGATGCCTAGAGGAGTGTTGACTTGTTTACAATAGTGTTCATGCATATTTTTCAGCACTCTCCATAGGGAAAAATAGTATCCCAACCAAGGCCCCTCAGGCAGCCAAGCAAATTTTCTCTGCTCAGCTCTGTTTATAGGGTACTTACCCAGAAATAGCTTGGTTCCTGGTATGAGGAACCAAGAAGACTGGATTGCTTGTGTCTTTTCCATAAGAGCATTATGTGGGGACACAAGCACACAATAGAAGTGTTAAAAAAAACTATGAAAAAGCAATGATTGAAGAGTTTGAAATTACCAATCCCATTACCAGGAGAAAATCTTATTATGAAAAAGCACTAATTGAACAGTTCAAAGCTAGCACCAAAAACCTGAAGAAAAAAAAATTGGCAAATCGGATCCAAGAAATTCATTGATCTCTAAATAATTTTGCTCCAAACCATCCACCTACATTAAAACGATTACCAGAATTATTATTATTATTATTTTTTTTATTAGAGCTAAGCAAATTTCCAATAAATATTTTCAGGACCGATTTATTTGAACTGACAAAAAAATAATAATTTGGATACAAATACAAAAATCAGAATTCAAAAATTTGGATGCAAAAATCTCTCTCTCACGTATCAGAAGTTTTTGAAAAATTCTGGTTGAATGTTGATAAAAAAAAAATTCGATTCACCTATCCCTAGTTTAAATGTGTTGGCATAATGAGATACCCCAGCATGTTAATAAACCTGCTGTGGAGATAAATGGGCACCATTAGCTTTCTCATTAGATTTAACTAGGATTATTTCTTTAGCTATGAGTCATTTATCTCAGTTTGTTTTTCCTGCTTACTAGAAAGTGAACTTTTCCTGCTTCTAGTCGCTCTACCTTTTATTTCCCTTGGGCACCTTATGCTCATCCAGTCTACAAATTTTTCTAAATAACAAATCAGGTGGAACTTTCAAAGGGCATCAGCTCTAATAAAATGTGAAGCTTAGTTGCAATTTTGTAGTCCATAATAGGACCATCTTTTATTCATGCATGAAGCAAATAAACAAAAGATAGTCTGACTCTATTGTAAAGGGACTCCATCACCACTTTTAACAATCCCCTCATGCCATAGACACTGCCAGAAAGGTAACAATGAAGCTAGTTTATCCTAGTTTTGTTCACTCACGTCATATGGTAATTTGTCAAGTGTCCATTGGGTGTTACTTATCCAGTCAAGTTTCCCACTCTATTACCAGTGAACCCTCAAAAATTCTAGTCCTCTGGTCTTGAGTGGAAGGAAAATCTGGGCACTCAGGAACTGGATGTAGAGTTTATGAGGGTTTATGGGCAAAAGTCTTTTCAGTAATGTTAGCCCAGAGGTTCTTCTTCTACCCTATGCATACTACTGGTGTTATGGGAAGAAGTACACTTCATAGGAGGTGTCAGGCACCTAGTAATTAGTGTGTACAAAAGTAGGATGCAATCCAAATATCAATATGTTGTGTGTTCTCATTAACACTTATACTTTAAAATGCAATACAAATAATCATTACTAGTTATGATGTTTTGGTCCATACAGTCTGGACTTTCCTTCGATTCTGACTTCTTCTTGGTTCCTTTAGGCACAACAAGAGCATGCAACCATATATGAACAGCCACGTGTCAGAGTGTTGAGCGCGAATATTCTAATTGCGAATATCGGCACTTCGAGAATTCGCGAAATTCTAGAATATAGTGCCATATATTCGTAATCGCGAATATTCAATTTTTTTTTTTCCATCTGTTACCTCCCTTCTTGCTTGTGGGCCAATGAGAAGGCTGCAATGTCTTTTTCAGAGCTTAGCAACATCCCTAGCAACCAATAGGGAAGTTGCCTACCCCTTTACTATATAAGAAACTCTCCAGCGGCCATTTTCTGCTGTTTTTTCCAGTTGTGATAGAGAGAAAAGTGACATTGCTATGCTCTGTGCTTTGCAGATTCATCTGGACCCTAATTTAATTACAATAGATATATAATACAGATAGTGGGAGATAGTCAGTCTAGGTTATATAGTGATATAGTGTAGCTGATAGGTTCCAGTGCAGGGTGTTAGGTAGTGTGATAGGAATTACTGTTTCTCTGCTGTCCAAGTGTCCATACATACATGCTACAGACATAGTGCTGTGATGTCACAACAATACTTAGTGCACCAATCAGTAATATCTACTCAGACCTGATAAAATGTGAAGTTGCACATATTGCGGCAAAAATATGTGCATCATTAGTGCCGATTTGCGCAATCGCAAATATCCCCCTTTTGCCGTGAATGGACCCCTGCTCTGCATTTCTGACAGGGGCCTAAATCTCTCAAAATCCTCTGTTCTATTGCTGGGTGACATGAACCCCCTTTTGCCGTGAATGAACCCCTGCTGTGCCTGGGTAACAGGGGCCTAAATATCTCAAAATCCTCTGTTCTATTGCTGGGTGACATGAACCCCCTTTTGCCGTGAATGAACCCCTGCTCTGCATTGCTGACAGGGGCCTAAATCTCTCAAAATCCTCTGTTCTATTGCTGGGTGACATGAACCCCATTTTGCCGTGAATGAACCCCTGCTCTGCATTGCTGACAGGGAACTAAATTTAGTGAAAACATCTGTTACTGATCGGAAGATGCGCGACTACAAGCGCACGCTGATGATAGCATTCCCACCTGACAGCGGGGGCACAGTGGAAGCACAAGGTGAAGGCAGAGGAGGAGGCAGAGGTCGCCAACGCAGCTGGGGCACCGCCAGCACCTGAGAAGGCAGGGTTAGCATGGCCATATGTGGAAAAGCTTTGTCAGCCTTGGAGGTGCTGACCTGCCCTGCAGCCAGTGTATAGTGTGAACGTGTGTTTAGCACGGCAGAGAGCATTATCACAGGCCGCAGCCAATGTGGACAAGCTTACGTTTATTAAAATGAACCAGGCATGGATCCCACAGGACTTGTCCGTACCTTGTGCAGAATAGACATTTATACCAGCCTCAACCATCCATTCTTGTACTCAAGTGCACTTATTCTTAGTTTTATTTTGTTATATGTCCCAATATTTTGGGGGATACCCCAATTTAAAAATAAAAAATAACACAAATCAGTGTTGGCTACCTATTCCTCCTTCACCGCCGCTTCCACCTACACCGCCACGTCAACCTACACTGTCACATACACCCATCCACCGCCTCCTCAACCTCCTACTCCTAGATCCAGAATGTTATTTTTAATTTTTCTGTATTTTATGTTATTTTAAGTCATTTCCCTATCCACATTTGTTTGCAGAACAGTTGTCATACTCTTAAGCACATTTTGATGCCTTTTGCAGCCCTCTAGCCCTTTCCAGGACTATTTTAGAGCCATTTTAGTGGCCAAAAGTTCGGGTCCCCATTGACTTCAATCGGGTTCGGGTTCGCGGTCAAGTTCGGGTCAAGTTCGGGTCCCGAACATCCTTGTGTCCGCTCAACTCTAGTCAGGATTATAGACTGCAGATTTTTGGCACTAGTGTACAGTGTACTGGTGCCCACAAATTAGAAGGCAACAATGTTTGTGTTTTACCATAAGTAATTAGAGCATTCTGTATGGCACAACTTCACAACTTGTGGTGAGAGGACCACCATCAACCCATAATGCTATTCTTAGTGGCCCCCATCCATCTAGACGTGTCAGAACTATTGGGCATAAAAGGAATCCATCTTATAAAGGTCTATACAGATTACAATATGGCCTGATATATATGTGCTGTATGGGAGCTATCTTGTCTGGTCTTCGAAGGACAGGATCAGTTCAAATTCCTTGGATTTCAAATAGCTAACTCCCAGATTAAGTATCTGTGTAGAAATATTTGTATAGTCTACTATTGTGTGAAAGAGGTTTAGACAGATACAATAAAATGCATTTACTCAGATAAGACAATGGAGTAGAAATGTGCTGAGTTTTAGTTCATCTTCAGTGAATAGAAAGAGAGTGATTCACATCATTAGATGTTATATCCTACATGTTATTATGTTAAGATATAGGAAGTGAATATTCATGATATCTCTTATAGAAATAGCTGAATTTCTTGTATGGTCTAAATGTGTATGTTACTATGTCACTGTGGGGAGTTAATCATTTCAGTCTCAGGTGTTATTTCAGGAGTAGGGGTGAGCGAACCCGAACTGTAAAGTTCGGGTTCGTACCGAACTTTAGGATTTTTGGACCCCGGACCCGAACATTTCAGTAAAAGTTTGGGTTCGGTGCTTTCTCTGCGCTTTTTGAAAGGCTGCAGAGCAGCCAATCAACAAGCGTTTAACTGTCTGACCTTAGAAGCCTACTAATAGCATGGCTGTGATTGGCCAGAGCAGCATGTGACCCAGGCTCTATATAAGCTTGAGTCCCATAGCGCTGCACGTCACTCTGCTGTTACAAGTGTAGAGAGAGGATGCTGCTGAACTGGTGATTTCAAGGAGAGAATAGGAGAGATTCTAACTCAGTGATCTACCTAGAAATAGTTGTGTGGGTGCAGGGCACAATCTTTTTACCCTGCCCTGAGCCCATTGACCAAAAAAAAAAAAATTTTATCCTTAGGTGGCGGCGGCTGGGGCCATTTATGCAAGCTCAGTGCACCAGCACTGCATCTGAGCTTTTGTGACATTCTAATCCAAGCTTGAAAAACTGCACTAATAATCTGGTTGTAAAAAAAAAATCACCCTTTTTTGGCAATATACAACATCTGGTGCATTTGCAGGATTATTCAGTGTGCAATTTTAGCTAGAAATACAGCCATAATTTTCAGGATTTTTTTAAAACACCCTTTTTGTGCAAAATACACTATTTTACATCCCTAGCTGCATCTGGACGTGGGAAATTCAAACGTTATATACAGCTTTCATATTCTGTTAGTAAAAAAAACACTTTTTTGGCAATATACAACACCTGGATTAGTCAGTGTGCAATTTAAGCTAGAAATACAGCCATAATTTTCTTCACCACCAATGACTGGGCCTCCATACGAGACCTGTGTTCCTTGTTGCGCTGTTTCGAGTACTCCACCAACATGGCCAATGTCGATAACGCCATTCTCAGCGTAACTATCCCACTTCTATGCCTCCTTGAAAAAACGCTGCTGGCGATGATGGAAGAGGATGTGGCACAGGAGGAGAAAGAGGGATCATTTCGTAGGGTTTCCGGCCAGTCATTCTCAAGTGGCTCCGAGGGTGGGTTCCTGCACCCACAAACCCAAGGTACACAATTGTCCAGCCAGAGCACAGTTCTGGAGGATGACAAGGTGGAGGATGAGGAGGAGGAACCATGTTCACAGCAGGGTGGCACCCAGACCAGCTCATGGCCATCACTGGTGCGTGGCTGGAGGGATACAGAGGACAAAGACGATACACCTCCCACAGAGGACAGCTTTTCGTTGCCTCTGGGCAGCCTGGCACACATGAGCGATTACATGCTGCAGTGTCTCCGCAACGACCGCCGAGTTGCCCACATTCTAAATTGTGCTGATTACTGGGTGGCCATGCTACTGGATCCCCGTTACAAGGACAACGTACCATCCTTAATTCCGTCTCTGGAGCGTTATCGTAAGATGCGAGAGTACAAGCGCACGCTGGTAGACGCTGGCATTCCCACCTGACAGCGGGGGCACAGTGGAAACACAAGGCGAAGGCAGAGGACGAGGAAGAGGTCGCCAACGCAGCACCGCCAGCACCTCAGAAGACAGGGTTAGCATGGCCTAAGTGTGGAAAAGCTTTGTCAGCATGCCACATCAACCAGCACCACCAGCTGATATAGAACGTCTTAGCAGGAGGCAGCATTTCACCAACATGGTGGAGCAGTATGTGTGCACACGCCTACACGTACTGAATGACGGGTCTGCCCCCTTCAACTTCTGGGTCTCCAAATTGGGTATATGGCCTGAGATTGCCCTTTACGCCTTGGAGGTGCTGGCCTGCCCTGCAGCCAGTGTATTATCTGAACGTGTGTTTAGCACAGCAGGGGGCGTTATCACAGACAAGTGCAGCTGCCTGTCCACAGCCAATATGGACAAGCTCTTGTTCATTAAAATGAACCAGGCATGGATCCCACAGGACTTGTTCGTACCTTGTGCAGAATAGACATGTATACTGGCACTAACCAGCCATTGTTATACTGCAGCACAATTGCTCATTCTTGTATTTTGGATATTTCACACTCTTTTGGAGTGTACCCTAATTTAAAAAAAATATAAAAATAAAAAACCTGTGTTGGCTATCTCGTCCTCCTCCACCACCGCTTCCACCTACACCGCTACGTCCACCGCTTCCTCAAACTCCTACTCCATATGGAACTCCACCTCATAAATCAAATCTTTTTTTTATTATATGTAAGTATTTTATTTTATTTCATTTCACTACTTTGTCAGTTATATTTTCCGGTGAAATTCAACAATTTTTGGGTGTGATGTACCACTGCTATAGCTAGTAGACCGAAATTATTTTTTTTTTAATTGTCAGTTACATTTTCAGGTGAAATTCACAATTTTTTGGGTGTGAAGTACCACTGCTATACCTAGTTGACATTTTCGGGTGACAAGAAACTATTTTTATTCTGTTATAGACCCCTGCTCTATCAAGTAGACATGTTAATAAATTTCACAAATTTTTCTGTTACATTCTTGGGTTGACATTATACAATTTTAGACGTGAATAAACCCCTGCTCTGCATAGGTGACAGAGAATAAAATTTCAGAAATTCTTCTTTAATTGATGCACGCCACCTCCTTTGATTCAATGCTTAAACTTTAACAAGTTGTACCACATTTGCGCTTCAATAATTTGTCCCACAATTCCGCTTTACTCTTTAGGCCAACATTTGCGCTTTAATACTTTGGCCAACATTTCCGCTTTACTCTTTTGGCCCACATTTGGGCTTCTGTAATTTATACCACATTTGCGCTTTAACAGCTTTTCCCACATTTCCGCTTAACTCTTTTGGCCCACATTTGGGCTTCTGTAATTTGTACCACATTTGCGCCTCAATAACCCATAATTCCGCTTTACTCTTCTGGCACAAATTTGGGCTTCTGTAATTTGTCGCACATTTGCGATTTAACAGCTTTTCCCACAATTCCGCTCGATCCCAAATTTTTTTAAATAAATTTATCTTCCTTAAATTTGGTCTCTTTCTCACACTCTCTCTCCGGCGTGGAGCCCTGATTCGCCAATAACTGTGATCAACATGGTAGGCTCAGAAAACACCATCGAAAGTTGATAGAGAAGATATCGAAATGGATGGTGGATGTCACTGGGGCACCTGTACATAGGTGACAGGAACATAAATTTAAAAAAATCGTCAATTACATTGTCAGGTGACATTTTTCACATTTTGCCGGATAGAAACCCTTGCTCTCCATAGTTGACAGGGAATAACATTTAATAAATTCTTTATTAATTAATGCACGGCACATCCTTTCATTCAATGCTTAAACTTTAAAAAGTTGTCACACTTTTACGCTTTAATAATTTGTCCCATAATTCCATAATTTTAAATTTGAAAAAATTAATCCTGCATTGGATGTGGTCTCTTTCTCACGCTCCCTCTCCGGCGTGGAACCCTGATTCCCCGCCACCCGTGATCACCATGCTAGGCGCAGAAAAGAACATTGAAAGTTGATAGAGCAGATATTAAATTGGATCGTGAACATCACGGGGACGTGCAACATGGTGGGGCAGTAAGTGTGCACACGCCTACACGAACTGACTGACAGGGGTCAGCCCCTGCAACTTCTGGGTCTCCAAATTGGGCACATGGCCTAAGCTCGCCCTTTACCCTTTGGAGGTGCTGGCCTGCCCTGCAGCCCGTTGTATTGTCTGAACGTGTGTTTAGCACGACTGCAGGGGGTTATCACAGGTTATATTTCCAAATGTTTTGGGGGTGTACGCTAATTTAAAAAAATAGATGCGTCCATGATTTTTTTTGAGGCTGGCGATACTTAACTAGATTATTTTGGTGGTAATTATCATCATTTTACAGCTGACTGTAAATGCTAGTAATGAGGTGTTAAATGTATATTGCGCTATAGACATGTATGACTTGTAATTTTTATTATTCATTCAGGTTTTCCTATTTGTCCGTAAAAAAATGTTGGCTGTTCGTGATTTTTGGATAAGAGAAAAAAGAAAAATTATGGTTGGCAACCCTGCTTACAAATACTGATCGTGCACTGTGTAGCCATACCAAGAGAATGGAATCCTGAATGAATGCATTGTGGTTTATGAAAGCTGAGAAATGCTAGTCCTTTTCTGCAACTTTGATATTCTACTTGCTTGTATAGTCTCCTCATCTCTGTTGGGCCAAATCAGGGAGAAGAAGATTCACATTTACTGACAGGTCTAAGTCAGTGCAATCTGAAACTATCAGACATTTGTGGCAAACACTGAACTTCTGATATGGTATATATGACTCAGATGGTAATATCCTTTTAACTTTATTGTGGTCCTTGATAGTGCTTCAATCTGACAAAATGGCCCACATCTGACAACCAAAAAAGTTGTTCACCTCTGCTGTTTAGGATAAACAAACAATGAAGAAACAAATGTTTCTTTGTATAGTGAGTTAAAGGGGTTGTCTCACTTCAGCAAATATCATTTATCACATAGGCCAGACACAAGTTAATGCCAGGCACTTACTAATGTATTATGATTGTTTATATTATTTCTTTTGCTGGTTTGATTCCTACCGACCTGACCATCTAAAAAAAAATTGTGGGTGAGGGCCTGTTGCCGAGCTGACCATCTAAAAAATTTGGTGGGTGAGTGCCTGCTGCCAAGCTGACTATCTAAAAATTTTGAGGTGAGGGTCTGCTGCAGAGCTGACCCTCTAAAACATTATGGTTGAGGGCCGGCTGGTGACCCTCTAAAATATTATGGGTGAGGGCCCGCTGCTAAGCTGACCCCCTAAAACATTAGGAGTAAGGGCAGCCTAATAAGCATGTTGATATGATGGAGGAGGAGGAGGAAGGGAGATTGAACCATATACTCTTTTTAGTGATGGAATAGGTGCATGGGAATACAGTGTATTCAATACACTATAAAAGCCACATTTAGAGTGCCTTTATGTTCAGCCACTTTCCTCTGGTGAAAAAAAGAAGTCAGGGGCAATCCAGGTCTTGTTCACTTTTTATAAGAGTCAACCGGTCAGCATTTTCAGTTGACAGGCGGATGCGCTTATCGGTTATTATGCCCCCAGCAGCACTAAATACATGCTCTGATTAAACACTGGTGGCAGGGCAGGCCAGCACCTCCAAGGCGTAGAGCGCCAGTTCGTGCCACGTGTTCAGCTTGGACACCCAATAGTTGTAAGGCACACAGGGATTACTGAGGATGCTGACACGGTCTGCTACATACTCCTTCACCATCTTCCAAAATGTTTCTCTCCTTGTGACACTGGGCCAAGCATCAAGTTGAGGGTGCTGACAGGGTGTCATAAAACTGTCCCAGGCCTTGGAGAGTGTTGCCCTGCCTCTGTTGGAACTGCTATGTGTTCCCTCGTCTCCCCTCCTCAGTTGGCCAAGGAACTACGTACTCTGCCACCAGCGTTGTCAGCTGGAAATTTTGGGAGTAATTTTTCCACAAGGGTCGAAAAGGGTGAACAACCAGTAATCTGTGTAAAATGCGTACAATGCAAGGGTCACGGGAAAGGCAGCCTAACATAAAGTCAGCCATGTGTGCCAGAGTGCCAAAAGACAAGACTTTGCTGTCCTCATCAGGAGGATGACTCTCAATCTCCTCATCCTCTTACTCCTCTTCTACCCATCCATGCTGAACAGATGGAATAAAACTTCCATGGGTACTACCCTCTGTAGCGGAGGCAACCGTCTCCTGCTCCTCCTCATCATTGAATTGGCGCTGAGAAGACAAACTGAGGGTGGTCTGGCTATCACCCTGTATACTTTCTTCCCCCATTTCCACCTCTTACACATGCAAAGCGTCCGTCTTAGTGTGAGCATCGAGCGTTTGAGTAGACACAGAAGTGGGATGGTTACCCTGATAATAGCGTTATCACTGCTCACCATCTGTATTGATTCCTCAAAGTTGTGTAAAATCCCACAGAGGTCAGACATCAATGCCCACTCGTTGCTTGTGAAGAGCGAAAGCTGACAGGAAAGGTGACGACCATGTTGCAGCTGGTATTCAACTACTGCCCTCTGCTGCTCACAAAGCCTGGTCAACATGTGGAACATGGAGTTCCAGCGCGTGCTCACGTCGCAAAACAGTCGGTGAGCTGGCAATTGCAAGCGCTGCTGCACCGTTGCCAGAGCAGCGGAAGCTGCCGATGACTTTCGGAAATGGGTACACACGTGGCACACCTTCACCAGTAGCTCAGGCAAATTGGGGTAGGTTTTGAGAAACCGCTGAACCACACGTGGGCTAGGCATGGTATGTGTGTAATCTTGCCGAGCTCCAAAGCCGCCAAGTTACGGCCATTATCAGACAAAATTATGCCTGGTTGTAGGATGAGTGGCAGCTCAGTCTGGTCCCTTATCCCCTGCCACAGCTCTCCGGCGGTGTGCTGTTTGTCACCTAAGCGATTCAGTTTAAGCACAGCCTTTTGTCACTTCCCCACTGCAGTGCTACACTGCTTCCAGCTACTGACTGATGTCTCACTGGTGCTGCAAGATGATAATTCAGAGGTGGAAGTGGAGGAGGAGGCGGAGGAGGAGAAGGTGAGGTTGCAGCCACTAACGTATGTGGTGGGGGAAATCCTGATGGAAGTAGGACCCGCAATCCTTGGCGTCGGTAGCACCTGTGCCATTCCAGGGTACGCCTCTCTTTCGGCCTCCACAACGTTTACCTAGTGTGCTGTTAGGGAAATGTAGCGTCCCTGGCCAAAAGCACTTGTCCATGTGCCAGGCGTTAAGTGGACCTTACCAATAACTGCGTTGGTCAGGGCACAGGTGATGTTACGGGACACATGCTGGTGTAGGGCTGGGACTGTACACAGAGTACTGCAGGACAGCCGCCGCCATCAGGCTGCAGAAAGCCTCAGTGTCGCCAAGCCTAAATAGCAACATTTCCAGGGCCAGCAGTTTGGAAAGGTGAGCATTTAGTGCTATGGTCTGTGGGTGGGTGGCTGGGTATTTGTGCTTTTGTTCAAAGGCCTGGGGTATGGACATCTTTACGCTGCGCTGGGACACAGAAGTGGATGTTCTAGCTGATGGTGCTTGCGAAGGTCGAGGTGCATGGCGGGAGGCATCTAGGCCTGTGTCTTGGACAGGGGATTGGCCAGCACATAACACAGGGGAAGAGGTTGGGGACCCAGGCGTTCGGACCACCTATTAGGGTGCTTTGATGCCATGTGGCGGATCATGCTGGTGGTGCTGAGGTTGCTAGTGTTCACGGCTCTGCTCATTTTGGTAAGGCACAGGTTGCAAATGACAATTCTTTTATCGTCCGCACTTTCATCAAAAAAGCGCCAGACTGCGGAACACCTAACCCTTGGCAAGGGGGTGCTCCGGGGAACAGTTGCGGGTCTGTTTGGTGTGGCCCACCTTCTCCTTTTTGCCACCACACTGCCTCTTCCAGCCTGTTCTGGTGCTGCGGATACCTCCCCCTCTGTACTGCTGTCCTCACTCGGCTTTCCACCTTCCCAGGTTGGGTCAGTGACTTCATCATCCACCACCTCCTCTTCCACTTCCTCACTCTGTTCATCCTCCTGACTTGTTGACCTAACAACAACCTCACTTATTGACAATTGTGTCTCATCCTCATCATGAACTTCTTGAGACACTAATTGCTGTTGACTGATTGGCAACTGTGTCTCTTCATCACCATCCACCTTGTGAAACACTAATTGCCTTCTTCTGACTGTGGATGCTCCAGAGTTAGGGAATCAGGGCACAAGATCTCCTCATGTCCCTCTTCAAGAGGGCTTGGCGAGAGGCCCAAATTAACGAATGGCGATGAAAACAGCTTCTCGGAATATCCGAGTGTGGGATCACTTGTTTGCCAAGACTCTCCATGGTGGGTGGAAGGAGTATCAGGGGGAGGATTCTGTTGAACAGACTCTTGGCTACTGAGACTGGACTTTTTGGAAGACAGAGTGGTGTTTAACCAACTGGAAGTATTATCTGCTGCAATCCAACCGACCACCTGGTCGCACTGGTGTGACTTCGAGAGTGGCGTCCTGCGCCGCCCTGCAAACTGGAACATGAAGCTAGATATGGTGGATGAGTGTGTTTGTTGTGCTCTGGCAGCAGGCACAGTTTCACCACTCCCAGGGCCACGGCCTCTGCGTGCACCATCAGCAGCACAGCCACTTCCCCATCCCTTACTGCTTACCTTGCGCATATTAAATGGTATATATGCTTGCAAGTATGTCACACATACAGTCGCGCAGGTTTTGTAAGTGTATGCGCAAATAAAGTACACAGAATGTTAGATATTTTTAGGATGTGCACATGTTAAACAGGAGGTATAGCGCAAGTAATGTCGCTGTAACCACCGCCTAAAAAAAATTACACTGAATGAATGTCACTGATATTTAGGATGCGCACTCGTTAGGCTACTTTCACACCTGCGTTAGGTGCGGATCCGTCTGGTATCTGCACAGACGGATCCGCACCTATAATGCAAACGATTGTATCCGTTCAGAACGGATCCGTTTGCATTACCATGTTCATGATAATGCAAACGGATCTGTTTTGACTTACATTGAAAGTCAATGGGAGGCGGATCCGTTTTCAATTGAACCATATTGTGTCAGTGAAAACGGATCTGTCCCCATTGACTTACATTGTAAGTCAGGACGGATCCGTTTGGCTCCGCATCGTCAGGCGGACATCAAAATGCTGCAAGCGGAATGGAGGCTGAACGGAGGCAAACTGATACATTCTGAGCGGATCCTTATCCATTCAGAATGCATTGGGCTAAACTGATCCGTTTTGGGCCGCTTGTGAGAGCCCTGAAACGGATCTCACAAGCTGTCCCAGAAACGCCAGTGTGAAAGTAGCCTTAAACAGGAGGTATAGCGCGAGTAATGTCGCTGTCACCAGCAGCTAATAAAAACTTACACTGATTTAATGTCACTGATATTTCGGATGGGCAAACGTTATTACAGAAGATGTAACATAGTAACATAATATATAAGGCCGAAAAAAGACATTTATCCATCCAGTTTGGCCTGTTATCCTGCAAGTTCTAGCGCTGGAAATGTCGCTGCCACCAGCAGCAAGAAAATTAGACTGAACGTCACTGATATTTCGGATACACAAACATTATACAGGAGATGTAGCATAGGTAATGTAACTGTCCGCAGCGGACACCATCTACGGAAAAATCACACTGGATGTCATGGATATTTTTAGGCAGCGTGCACGTTAGACAGGAGATGTTGCCCAGATAATGTCGCTGTCTGCAGCGGCCAAACAATTGCACGCTATTTAGCGCAGGTTGCGCTAAAAATGTATATTGCTGCCAGATACAACTATAGTCCTTAAAAGGACTTTTGGGTCTCTAACAAGTTTTAGTAATTTAGCGCAGGTTGCACTAAAGATATATATTGCTGCCACACACAATATTCCTTAAAAGGACTTTTGGGTCTATAACAAGTATAAACATAGAAACATAGAATGTGTCGGCAGATAAGAACCATTTGGCCCATCTAGTCTGCCCAATATACTGAATACTATGAATAGCCCCTGGCCCTATCTTATATGAAGGATAGCCTTATGCCTATCCCATGCATGCTTAAACTCCTTCACTGTATTTGCAGCTACCACTTCTGCAGGAAGGCTATTCCCTGCATCCATGCATTCCATGCAGGCTATTCGAAAATGTTGCTATTTTAATCCCTACACTATCTCTCCCTTCTGCTCTCCAGCTCTTCCTGACTAACACTGATCCGAACACATGTCATCGGGTGCTATATAGCACCTGATGACGAGTTCTGGCCAGCCAATCACTGTAATGCCAGTAGCCAACATGGCTACGGCATTACAGTGAATGGCAGTACTTACCTGCATGTTTATTGGCTGCGTAGCAGCCAACAAACATGCGGGGAGGAGACTCGAGCGTTCGAGCACACGGGGTATTCGGCCGAACACCGCGATGTGCCGAGCATCAAGATGCTCGAGCCGAACTAGTGTTCGGCCGAGCATGCTCGCCCAACACTACTCTTTATAGCTTTCTTATATCGCTTTACTTAAAAGGGTTTTGCCATAAACTACTGTTCACTCTAATGTGTATTTTCATTAATTACTCCTTGGATTGTTTTTATTATTTTTATTTTATTTTATCTCATTTACAGTTTTCTCTTATCTCACCTATCTCACAAACTGAGCTGGCTAAGTGAAGCAGGGCGTACAGATCGTTTCTATGTGGCCGCCTAAAATAGCCGTCGGCCCCATTCAAGTTAAAGGAATCAGTGGCCTCGCATGCGCGGTGTGCTCCCATTCATTTCTATGGGGCGGATGGAAATAGCCGAGCCAGCGCTCCATTATTTTCGGCTGCCCCATTGAAATAAATGGAGGAAGGCCATGCATGTGCGTTGTGCCCTCCTTCACTTTGCCAGCTCAGTTAATAATAGGATAGGAGACAGGACCCACACCTATCAGACAACAGGGCCATATCCTAGCGATATGCCCTCATTGTCTGATATTTGAATACTGCTTTAAGCGATGATGTGCTACTTGTGTCAACCTCACTGCGGAAGCTATTTGATGGATGCAGTGGAGCATGTGAACATGCCCATACACGGCCAGATGTAAAGTACAGAGGACCTGAACAGACTCAGCAAGGAGGACCAGAGCGGCGGAGAACAATTGAGTATGAATCTTCTATTTACAGAGGCAAGTGAACGAGAATGTAAAAAACAAAGTATTGAAAGCTATGTATTTGTCAAGTCCTGTGATCACAGCAGCATTTGCACATATTCAGTATGTTTAACATGGTAGACAATTATGACTTCCTGACATTGAACTAAGAAAAAGGAGAAGTGGGCAGCACCAACTATTAAGCTCTGAAGGGAATGCAAAGTATTACAGTAGGTTATAGTTTTTTTATGTAGCATTCAGGTCCTAAGTACAGTAATACAGTAGGAACTGGAGGCCAAAAAACACAATTTCAAAAATGTATGATAACTGGGATTATTATTTCATTATGTTTGTGTGTTAAACGTAATGAAAACCATAATTTTACATATTTTAAAATATTACTCTAAAAAGTAATATAACACAAGCAGATAAGACAAAACATATAAAAACCATAGCTGTTAAATTTAAAGAATTTATTTTTGAAGAACATTGCCTCAGTTTATTGTCTAGCTATTGGCAGAATTTTTAGTTGCTAAGCCACATGTGGTGCGGAACATGGTGCAGGTGTGAAAAAATTTGAAACTTTATCATGCAAACAAGTCTGTGATTTATTAAAGATTTCTCAGAGCCTTGCAATAAAGGAGGAAATAGCACGAAATCCATCAGGGAAAGGACTTTAGTCACAAGAAGGAGGGATGCTGCCTTTGATAGATGTGCTGCGTCTGTCCCTGGTGTAGAGGTGATAAACAGTCCCTCAGCTCTTAAAGTTGCAATCCAACACTGAAGCCATATGAACTGCTTGAAATGGTGGAAAATAAAAGAACACATAATAAAAAGTGTTGAGCGAATCGAAGTCTACAGAGTGAACTTCGATCCGAATTTCAGAGAAAAATTCATTTTACCATGGAGCCGAATTCCCTCGTGCTTCGTGGTAGCGAATTGATTTTCCCTGAATGGCGGTAAAAAACAGAAAAAAATCATACTTACCTTATCCATATAATCTCCAGGAGCCGGCCGTCGCCATCTTGATTGAAGGTCTTGCACTAAACCCCTTACACAGTGATGTATGATGTCACCACGTCAGCCGACTGGATGTATTCATCAAGGGCTGTGCAAGATTTTGTGCTAGAACTTCAATCAAGATGGCGTCGGCTGGTTCCTCGCAATCAAATGGATGAGAGTAAGTATGATTTAATTTTTTTATTTTTTATTTTACACTCTGTTAGTAATTAGAGATGAGCGAATTTTTCAAATATTCGATTCGACCGGTCGTCGAATTTTTCGGAAAAATCCAAATTTATTTGCGGTGAATCGCATTTAAAAATGGCTATTTCCGGGCTGCAGAGAGCCTTTATAGGGGTGTAGAACACTGTGCCTTGCAGTAACACGCATAGGGAGTCTGCTGTGGTAGTGAAATAATACTGTGAGTCAGTATGACATGTAGATGACAGGCGTCGCTCTTAGAATCACTACACACTTCACTTATTAGGGCAGTCACGGGGCCAAAACTGAGCATATAACTCAAGCATCAACTCAGCCTTACAGGTCGATGTTAGCGCCAAGAAGAAGCGCACTCCTTTTACACCATTGTCAGCTGATTCCACATAGATGTCTACAGAACCTGTTCTATTAAACACTTATAAAGTTAGAGGTCCCCCAGACAAAGTGGAGAGGGTGTCAGCAGTAAGTTTGTGTTGACGGCACTGATTATTTTGCCCTTCCTCTGATCCGTCAGAACAATAACCACTAAAAAACAAATCCTGTCTGTGGAGCATCTGCTTTCACTCGGTCAGCATTTGCTCAGTAATCCATCAGTATTGCTAAAGCCAAAAAAAAAACAGGAGTGGATCCTAAACAGAGATGACACGTGAACCGAGTATTTGCATGTCTTCTGTGTTTTTTTACCCACTCCTGCTTTTAGGGATTAAGCCAATTCTGACGGGACCATACAGGCCTTAATGCTGCTACACAGACAGGATCCATCTCAATTTTCCTTCCTTCTGACAGATCAGAAGAAGTGCCAAATAAATGATGATGTCAGCCAGGCCGAAAGCCAAAATAGTGGACCAGTCAATAAGTGGGGAAGGGTGGGAACAGCGTGAGAAGTCCAGAGAGTGAACCTATGACATAGTGGTGAGGTGGAAGCAGCATGAGGAGACCACAGAGTGGCCCAATGACAGAGTCTGGAGGTGACGGCAGTATAAGGAGGCCACCGAGTGGCACAATGACCGAGTCTGGAGTTGGCAGCAGCATGAAGAGGCAACAGAGTTGCACAACGACATACTCTGGAGGTGGCAGCAGCATGGGTAGGCCACAGAGGGGCACAACGACAGAGTCTGGAGGTGGCAGCAGCATGAGTAGGCCACAGAGTGGCACAATGACCAATCTGGAGGTGGCAGCAGCATGAGTAGGCCACAGAGTGGCACAACGACAGAGTCTGGACGTGGCAGCAGCATGAGTAGGTCAAAGAGTGGCACAACAACAGAGTCTGGAGGTGGCAGCAGCAGCATCAGGAGGAGACCACAGAGCGGCACACCGACAGAGTCTGGAGGTGGCAGCAGCAGGAGGAACTTATAAGGAAACCGCAGCACTCACTTGTCCTCTTTATTCCAAAATTTATTCACCAACTTAGTGCGACGTTTCGACCGTTATGGTCTTTTTCAAGCAGCAAACAGTGTGAACATAGTCAGATATATATACCCTCCCAGAGGATCACATGACCAAATCAAATATGTTAATTACAAATTAAATATGCTAAATGCATACCCCCATCCGTGCAATCTAGTTACCCAAATCAGAATATACATGTCACCCATTCATTATAAATAGTGTAATCCATAATAGAATATTAAAGCCAAAAAACATGTGCTTACTGCATTCCTCGATGGAATTTCGGGGAGCATATCTCGGAAGGTGCGATCCTGAACATTTCCATGTTGTTAAGAGCGCACGCTTTTCCTGGTGTCCCTCTGTAGGCATTGCATATGCGCATCTAAAACATGTGTATACTAAATGCAACGTTACTCCGGTCTCCTGGCGCCTGCGCTATGCGTCTTCGATATGCACCATGGAAACCATATAAACAACTCATCCTAGCGTCTCTCTGCATGTAGTGCACAGGCGCATCAGACACTTGTGTATATTAAGTACGGCATTATTTCAATTTCCTAGAGCTTGCACCGTGAACTTTCTATGTTTGTTATTGGAATCACTTGAGTAGTCCGTTCCAGCGTAGCGTATCTGTTCGCTATTGTGCACGCTCAATACCTCTGTCTGTCTATCTGTGTAATTACTAGACAGTCACTAGACCATTTTTTTTCATGGTTTACTATAGGGCCAGTATGAATGGGACTGCCCAGTTGGGGATAGGGGATAAGCCCGGGATCGGGTTGCCCACCTGCCCGACTGGGTTAGTTGGTTTTGATTTGTACAAAGGTGGGGCGTTTCATCCACAGAGTGGAGGATGCGTCTACCATGGTTTGAATGTATAATGGCCTGGGGGATACATCTAACCCATACATATTATGGGGGGGATGTGCCCACCAATAAGGATAAAAGTGTGCTGACAAAGGGGAGGGAGACGACCCACGCACGATTTGTGTGGAGCACGTCCCCCCTCTAAAATGATTAAGTGAGCCCTCTAACGCTTTTTATCCATGGTCTATCAATTTAAGGAGACATTAATACTAGGGGACCATTGTTAAACTTTAGTCTTTGAACTCTGGTGTTACGGCAGAGACCAAGTTGTGAGATATATATATAGATATACCAAAATTGGTTCTAAATTTGTCCCTTTGGAGCCCTTCTGACGGAGGGCCAGGATACTCTCATATTATGAGGTGGTCAAGTTTGACATATGCCTACATTGAATGGCCATATAATTATTATGAAACGGAATATAAGATTCCCTGAATTCTTCTTTTTCATATAATGCTGGGTTTATCGGCTTTGATTAAAGCTGTGGCACATCCAATATGAGGATTGGGATAGTGATCACACAGATAGGCAGACAGAGGTATTGAGCATGCACAATAGCAAACAGATACGCTACGCTGGAACGAACTACTCAAGTGATTCCAGTAATAAACATAGAAGGTTCACGGCGCAAGCGCTAGGAAATTGCAATAATGTCGTACTTAACATACACATGTGTCCAATGCGCCTGCGCACTTCATGCAGAGAAACGCTAGGATGAGTTGTTTATATGGTTTCCATGGTGCATATCGAAGACGCATAGCACAGGCGCCAGGAGACCGGAGTAATGTCGCATTTAGTATACAGTACACATGCACCAGGAAGAGCGCGCGCTTTGACTACATGGAAATGTTCAGGATCGCACCTTCCGAGATATGCTCCCCGAATTCCATCGAGGAATGCAGTAAGCACATGTTTTTTGGCTTTAATATTCTATTATGGATTACACTGTTTATATGGGTGACATGTATATTCTGATCTGGGTAACTAGATCGCACGGATGGACGGTATGCATTTAGCATATTTGATTTCTAATTAACATATTTGATTTGGTCATGTGACCCTCTGGGAGGGTATATATACAGTCAGGTCCATAAATATTAGGACATTGACACAATTCTAACATCTCTGGCTCTATACACCACCACAATGGATTTGAAATGAAACAAACAAGATGTGCTTCAACTGCAGACTGTCAGCTTTAATTTGAGGGTATTTACATCCAAATCAGGTGAACGGTGTAGGAATTACAACAGTTTGCATATGTGCCTCCCACTTGTTAAGGGACCAAAAGTAATAGGACGATTAGCTTCTCAGCTGTTCCATGGCTCGGTGTGTTATTCCCTCATTATGCCAATTACAATGAGCAGATAAAAGGTCCAGAGTTCATTTCAAGTGTGCTATTTGCATTTGGAATCTGTCTGCAGTTAAAGCACATCTTGTTCGTTTTATTTCAAATCCATTGTGGTGGTGTATAGAGCCAAAAATGGTAGAATTGTGTTGATGTCCCAATATTTATGGACCTGACTGTATATCTGACTATGTTCACACTGTTTGTTGCTTGAAAAAGACCATAAGGGTTGAAACGTCGCACTAAGTTGGTGAAAATCTTTTGGAATACAAAGGACAAGTGAGTGCTGCGGTTTCCTTAGAAGTTTCACGTATAGCTGGGGGAGCTTCAGACTGGCGCCCAACACTGCTGGCACCACCACTAAAAGGTTCTGTATATACTTTTTATCGTTGTGCTGCTACACATTTTCTTTTTTCTATAGTGGCAGGAGGAAGTCACAGAATGGCACAATTACAGAGTGTCGATCGACCAAGATACTTCTGGGGCAACCTGCTTGGCATGAACAGGCCTCTAGTAGCTACAGACAATGTCAAGCCAAATCGTCAAGATAGCTTTGAGCCTTAAAGAGTCGTGGAGTCATCAAGATACGTCACTAAAGATTTTACTGCATATAACCGCAGGGCTGATCGCTGAATAAATTTTGTTTTTCGACTGAAATACTTCAATAAAGATTTTACCACATATAACCGCCGCACTGACTGACTGCTACCACCGCTACTTCTGTGAACCCCTGCACCACTACTTCCCTGGTAGGTAGGCTGCTGTGAAGCAGGTGCTCTACCCCGGGCAAGTTTGGCTCCCGACCTCCCACTGCTGCCACCCTGCTGACTCCCAGCCATGCTTTTAACACATATAACCGCCGCCGACGTGAACTGAGAATGTATTTTTCTGTTTGTACTGAAATAGGCCACTAAACGCTTTCAACACATATAACCGCCGCCGCCATGAACTGAGAATGTATTTTTCTGTTTGTACTAAAATAGGCCACTATACGCTTTCACCAGAATTAACTGTAGAAATGCACTGAGAATATATTTTTCTTGTTGTACTGGGATATGACCCTATACGCTTTGACCAGAAAAAACTTAGCAAGTGAAGTGTGTATATATTTTTCTTGTAGTACTGAAATATGCCCCTATACACTTTCACCAGAAATAACGGAAACAGTGCAGTGCGTATATATTTTTCCTTTTTTTAATGAAATATGCCCCTAAATGCTTTCACCAGAAATAACTGCAACAGTGCAGTGCGTATATATTTTAATTTTTTTAATGAAATGCGCCCCTATACACTTTCACCAGAAATAACTGCAACAGTGCAGTGCGTATATATTTTTCTTGTTGTACTGAAATACACCCCGATACGCTTTCAACAGAAATAACTGCAGAAGTGAACTGAGAATATATATTTTTTGTTGTACTGTAATGCGCCCCTATATGCTTTCAACAGAAATAAATATATTTTTCTTGTCGAATAAGATTCTAAGATATAAGTCACTAAAAACTTTTCAACATAACACTTGCAGCCCAATAACAAATAACTTGGATCCCCAAATAATTGTTCCCTGCACTTGTAAATCACTTTCCTAGCACTGTCCCTAGCGCCTTCTGACGTCTCTCCCTGCACTAAGATGCTGTGAAATGATTCCTATCCTTTAGCAAAATGTCCATACAATGAAGTGTCGGCACTGCTGAGTGTGACAAATTTCCAACTGTATTCACACCTGCACTCGCAACATGTGATATATGGTGGTGCTCTGCTTGATCAACGAATAAAGAAAAAAATGAATAGCGGCACTCACCATAAAGTAATATTTGCAGCTTTATTCTGGTTAAAAACTGGAAAGTGCGGGCCCCACACAGATGAATCAGGCAACAGCCGTTTCGCACTACCTACGCTTGTCAAGCCCGGGGGCTGTGCACAATTTATAACACTCCCACTGACGCGTCATGCTGAACAGGTGGGATGATCATTCCCAATCAATACATAATACACACATCAAAACAAAATAAACCCATGTGAAAAAAACACGTTGTATAAAAACAATTCAAACAAAAACCGCCAGGTCGTTCTTGTCATTTAGTCCTAGAGAACCCATTGGATTAGTTTTAATAATCCATGCAGCCTCCCTCTGTAACAAAATCCGTTTTCTATATCCTCCTCGTTCTGGCATCTGTACCACTTCTAATAATGCACACTTCAAAACATTGTTGCTTCCTCCATGTTCTGCATGTATATGTTTGATTAATCTGGTGGCCCCAATAGTGGTTTCTATCGACTTCCTATGTTCCCTGAATCTCATATAGAGGTCTGAAGGTTTTGCTTATGTAAAATCTCCCGCATTGACAAATGAGGACATACACTACGAATTGTGTTTTACAGTAGATAAAATGGTTAACTACATGTTCCACTCCTCCTATTCGGAGGTATCTATGTTTGTACATATACCTACACATTGAACAGTGACCACATGCGAAATTGCCCCGTGGTGCACATCTGCCTAACCAATTTGAATCAGTCTTTGGTAAGTTACTCCTGACGATTAAATCACCAATGGTTCTGCTCCTCCTAAAACTGACCATAGGAGTCATGTGTGTCCTCTCTTTCAAAGAGGCATCTTGGGTTAACATGTGCCAATTACTCAGAATGGCTTTCTTAATGAGTGAAGCCATTGGGGTGTAATCAAATGTGAACACCGTCCTAGCAGCCCTGTCATTTGTCTGTGTCTTTCATTTATTAAATGTAGCTGTCCTACCTTGTCTCCATGTACGTGACTTCATGTACGCTGCATCTATAACATGTTCCTCTGAAGGAAATGTATCTTTAACTCTTTACACTGTGCATCAAATTCTGCTTGATCAGTAACGATTCTCATGAGACGCTTGAATTGACCATAAGGGAATGCAGTTTTTACATGGGGCGGGTGAAAGCTATTGTGATGCAACAATGCGTTCGCGGATGTTGGTTTTCTGTATACAGTAGTGAATAAATTGCCATCTTTTACTTTAATTTTCACATCTAAAAATTCTTGTTCCTCCATTTCAATTCTACTGGTGATCCGCATATTTGTGTCATTGTTGTCTTGCATATACTCCATGAACGCATTAAATTGTACCACGGTACGCGTCCACACCATAAACACGTCATCAATGTATCTTAAAAATAATCTAATATATTGCACATGAGGATTTTCTGTTGTAAATATATATTTCTCTTCAAATGACACAAGAAACAGATTGGCGAAGGTGCAGGATAGTGATGGACGAACATCGGCCCGAGAAGTTTCGCGAACGCGCGTTCGCGGCGGGCCCCATTGACTTTAATTGCAGGCGAACCTGAAAAACCTTCAGGTCATATTTGCAGCCACCAAATACTTACTAGAAGTGCACAAATAGTCCCACAACATGGACAGTGACATACCAGAGGGGAATCATTGCCAAAAATTCCCACAAAAAAAATATGTATTTTAATCTTGCCATTTGTATGCATCTTAAAGGGAAACTCTCAAAAATGTGCCCTGCTGGAGCCTAGAAAAATGTTATTTTAGGCCATGGTAGTACAGGCCCCAACAATTAGGCATTTACCTGACAGAAAAGAACTTGTGATGATGTAGATGGAGGTACATTAGGCAGTCACTTGCTAAAAATTTTACTGTAGGCCACTGGAGTACAGGCCCCAAAAATTAGGCATTCATCTGACAGAAAAGAACTTGTGATGATGTGTCTGGAGGTACATTAGGCGGTCACTGGATAAAAATTAAACTGTAGGCCAGTACAGGCCCCAAAAATTAGGCATTTACCTGACAGAAAAGGTCTTTTTTGCCTCTGTATATACATAAGACAAGGACCATTCTTTGTTCTGGGTGGTGGCGGATATATGTGTGGGCTGGCATGAGGAAATTCAATTACACATGGTCGTCACAGGTGTTGAATTCCTCCGAGATCCATGCCTCATAAAAATTTTTGAAATGTGAGGTAGTCCACACTGTAGTGAGCTAGGCGAGTGTGCTTATCGGTCACAATACAACCTGCTGCGCTAAACGTACTTTCGGGCAGGACACTCGACAAGGGGCAAGCCAAGAGTTGCATGACAAATTATGCCAGCTCTGGTCACAGGTCAAGCCTGCACACCCAGTAGTCCAGGGGTTCCTTGCTTCACAGAGCGTCCGCATCTGCTGTTAACCCGATGTAGTCGGACAGCTGTCTGTCTAGGCGTTCCCTAAGGCTGGATCAGGAGGCCGGCTGTCGATAGGTTGGCTGAAACAATGATCTCATATCCGATGTGACCAACACTAACCACCCTCTTCTTGCAGGTGCGGTAGGATTGGTACCCGCACCTGTTTTGCTGTGGGTGGAAATTGCTCTGCCAGCGCCGGCAACAGAATGCAGCATCTCTCGCAGAAAGGCCTGGAAATGCTGCATTCTGCCAGCCCTCTGATGCTGGTAACATGTCCGCAATTTTGTGTTTGTACTGGGGGTCTAAGTACGTTGCCACCCAGTACTGATTCTTGCACTTTATCATTTTATACAGGGTCCCTCTTCAAACACTGGAGCATGAAGGCCCCCATTTGCACTAAATTGGAAGCAGTGAAGCGCCCTGGCTCCTGCTCAGCGCCCAGGAGAATGTCATCCTCGGTCTCCTCCCCCCAGCCACGGACAACACCAGGGATCCCCAAAAAGTTTAAAGTCCCCCTCAAAGCCTGCTCTTCTTGCTCCTCCTCCTCCTTCCCTCAGCCACCATTCTCCTCTGACTCCTCTGCAGACTCCTTGTCACAGATGGAGTAGCCCCCCTGGGAATTCATTCAGCATTGTGACTTCCTCATCTTCCAGCTCCTGCTCCTCGACGGTTTGATCAATGACTTGAAGCAATGCACACTCCAGAAAGAAAGCGTAAGGTACGATGTCACTGATGGCGCCCTGGCTGTGACTGGCCAGTTTGGTGATCTCATGCTTCGCGCATGAGTAGCCACTGTCTCGGTGAAAAGAATGCAAGCTCCCCAGAACCTGCTGCAGAGTTCGTACAGGTAGTCAATAACGACACGTTGCTGTTGGAGCAGCCTACCAAGCATATACAAGGTGGAGTTCCAGTGCGTCGGGCTGTCACAAATCAGACGTCTGAAGGGCAGGTGGTGTCGCCGCTGAACGTCAGCAAGGCTAGCCATGGTCGTGTAAGATCTTCTAAAATGGACAGAGATTTTCCTGACCTGCCGCAAGACATCCTGGACCACGGGGTATTTGGCAACAAATCACTGCACGACTAAGTTCAGTACGTGTGCCATGTACGGTACATGTGTAATTTTGCCCTGTTTTAGCGTGCTCAGCAGATTGTAAAGTGGTGTGCGACAACAGTGCCAAACTGTCAAATTGAGCAGGGTTAGCTACTAATTAGCATGTGACCACAGAGCTGAAAGCAGTGCAAGACCGGTTTGGCTCTTGGTTTCCAGGCACAACGGCCACAGCACAGCATGGCAATGTCTCACCTGGCACATTGAATGGGTTCTGGGGAGCAGTGAAAGAGGCGGTAAGAGTGGAAAAGGAGAAGTCAGTCGAGGAGGAGATGGAGGATGGAGTAGGAGGAGGAAAAAAAGAGGCAGGCCTACATGCAATCCACACGGGTGCCACGGGTTACATGCTTGACCGTGGTCAGAAGGTTCACCCAGTGGGCAGTAATATTTATGTACCTTCCCTGCCCGTGTTTGCTAGACCACGTGTCTGTGGTCAGATGTATCTTGGCACTGACACTGTGTGCCAGAGATATATTCACTTGCTGCTGAACGTGGCCATAAAACTCTGGGATGCCCTTCTGGGAGAAATATTTCCAATGGCCACAAATTTTCTAAAGGCCTCCGAGTCCACCAGTTTATATGGCAGTAGTTGGCGGGCTAGTAGTTCCGACAAGCCAGCGGTCAGCCGTTGGGCAAGAGCGTTATCAACTTTTTACGTTCGAACATTTAGGCCACGGAAGCCTGCTTTTTGCCAGATGAACGCGATGACGGCACAGTGGAAAGTGGAGTGGACGACAAATGGGAGAAGAGAGGAATTCAGTGATGGGAGGCCAGGTGCCTTCTTAAGGCAGTCATCCCTAGTTGAGTGTTGGGCTTACCACGACTTATGCGTTGACAGCACAGGCTGCAGATGGCAACACAATTGTCAGCAGTTGACACGTTAAAAAAAGCCCACACTGCGGAGCCATGTGCCAGCATCCTGGGAGTGTCAGAAGTGACCGTGCATGGTGAATGGCTCACTCCAGATACATTTGCAGTCTGCTTTTTGCCTCCTGTGCCCTGCGAGGTCTGCCTATTTCTCCTCCTTCTCCCTCTCTGCTGCTCCGTCTCTCCCTCTGAACTCCCCTCCTCTTTCTCTCTTGTTGGCACACATTTGACGTCCATCGACACGTCATCATCGTCACCTTCACCACCACTGACATTAGAGATCTCGGAGTAGGCAGCAACAGCGGGGACGACCCTCCTTGGGCTGATCTGGGTACTGTCGTCAGACTGCTGGGTGGCGGCCGTTGCTACCTCCTCTTTCTCATCGATGCCAAGAATGACTGTGCATCGGTAAGGTCTGGGAATTGATGGGAAAATAATTAGAGTTTAACGGACACCTGGATGTTCGGGTTCGGCAGTTCGGCCGAACTTAAAAAAAAAGTTTGGGTTCAGGACCTGAACTTGACCCGAACTTAACCCCGAACCCGAACCCCATTGAAGTTAATGGGGACCCGAACTTTTGGCCACTAAAATGGCTATAAAATAGCCCTGGAAACAGTTAGAGGGCTGCAAATGGCAGCAAAATGTGCTTACGAACATGGCAAATACTCTGCAAACAAATGTGGATAGGGAAATGAATAAAAAAAACATAAAAGACCTTAATAAAATAAAAATTAGGAATGAAGTAGGAGGAAGAGGTTGAGGAGGCGGTGAATGGGTGGATGTGGCCGTGTAGGCTCACGTGGCGGTCTAGGTAGAAGCGGCGGCGAAGGAGGAATAGGTAGCCAACACAGATGTGTGTTATTTTGCATTTTTAAATAGGGGTATCACCCAAAATATTGGGACATATAAAAAAAAAAAAAGGAATAAGTGCACTTGAGTACAAGGATGGATGGTTGAGGCTGTTAGAACTGTCTATTCTGCACAAGGTACAGACAAGTCCTGAGGGATCCAAGCCTGGTTTAGGAGGCAAAGAATGATGCCCTGCGAGCCTTGGCGGCGGAAGGACGTGCGTCAAACAGCTCTCCGCCTGGGGCCCAGCCGCCACTACATTTACCCAGTGTGCAGTTAGGGAGATATAGCGTCCCTGGCCGTGCTTACTGGTCCACGTATCTGTGGTTAGGTGGACCTTGCCACAGATGGCGTTGTGCAGTGCACACTTGATTTTATCCGATACTTGGTTGTGCAGGGAGGGCAAGGTTCTCCTGGAAAAGTAATGGCGGCTGGGAACGACGTACTGTGAGCCAGCAAGCGACATGAGCTGTTTGAAGCTGTCCGTCTCCACCAGCCTGAATGACAGCATTTCAAAGGCTAGCAATTTAAAAATGCTGGCATTCAGGGCCAGGGATCGAGGGTGGCTAGGTGGGAGTTTACGCTTTCTCTCAAAGGTTTGTGAGATGGAGAGCTGAACGCTTCCGTGTGACATGATGTAGATGCTTGGTGACGGAGGTGGTGTTGTTGGTGGCGCATCCTCTGTTTGCTGGGTGGCAGGTGCCAATGTTCCTCCAGAGGCGGAGGAAGAGGCCAAGGCAGCAGCAGAAGAGGGAGCAGGAGGAGCCTGAGCCCTTTCTTGGTTTTGAAGGTGCTTAGTCCACTGCAGCCCGTGTCTCGCATGTAGATGCCTGGTCATGCAGGTTGTGCTAAGGTTCAGAACGTTAATGTCTCGCTCGGGTCTTGTCGTCAGCACATTGTGTGAAGAAGTGCCTTGCCAGGGAACTCCTTGAAGCTGCCTTTGGTGTGCTCGGTCCCTGGTGACGGTGGCCAGTAGGTGGCGAACTGTTTTGGCGATGGCTGCTCTGCTTTTGCACCCTGCTCCCTCTTTTGCTATGCTGTTGGCTCGGTCTCACCACTGCCTCTTCCTCTGAACTCTGAAAGTCAGTGGCACGACCTTCATTCCATGTGGGGTCTAGGACCTCATCGTCCCCTGCATCGTCTTCCACCCAGTCTTCCTCCCTGACCTCCTTTTCGGTCTGCACACTGCAGAAAGACGCAGCAGTTGGCACCTGTGTTTCGTCATCATCAGAGACGTGCTGAGGTGGTATTCCCATGTCCTCATCAGGAAACATAAGTGGTTGTGCGTCAGTGCATTCTATGTCTTCCACCCCTGGGGAAGGGCTAGGTGGATGCCCTTGGGAAACCCTGCCAGCAGAGTCTTCAAACAGCATAAGAGACTGCTGCATGACTTGAGGCTCAGACAGGTTCCCCGATATGCACGGGGGTGATGTGACAGACTGATGGGCATGGGTTTCAGGCGCACCTGTGCGCTTTCTGCAGAAGACTGGGTGGGAGA
This sequence comes from Bufo bufo, assembly GCF_905171765.1. Taxonomy (NCBI): domain Eukaryota; kingdom Metazoa; phylum Chordata; class Amphibia; order Anura; family Bufonidae; genus Bufo; species Bufo bufo. The sequence goes on from NC_053398.1 coordinate 32,884,001, forward strand.
TAATATGAATGTGCTGGATCCACTGTCGGCCACCCAATTGACTAGCGCCTGTACTTGCTCAGGCCTTACCATCTTTAGAACAGCATTAGGCCCGACCAAATATCGCTGTAGATTCTGGCGGCTACTGGGACCTGAGGTAGGACATGTAGCTGTGGCAGAACGGCCACGTCCTCTCCCTGCACCAGAGGCTCCACCAACACCACCACCACGACCATGACCGCGTCCCTTATTAGATGTTTGCCTCATAGTTAGCGTTCACCAAGCAAAGTAAAAAGTGGTTAAGTCTGTTAAAAATAATTAACCGCCAATAAAAACCCTGATGTAGGGTATTGCACTCTACACTGCGTGCAGAATTATTAGGCAAATGAGTATTTTGACCACATCATCCTCTTTATGCATGTTGTCTTACTCCAAGCTGTATAGGCTCGAAAGCCTACTACCAATTAAGCATATTAGGTGATGTGCATCTCTGTAATGAGAAGGGGTGTGGTCTAATGACATCAACACCCTATATTAGGTGTGCATAATTATTAGGCAACTTCCTTTCCTTTGGCAAAATGGGTCAAAAGAAGGACTTGACAGGCTCAGAAAAGTCAAAAATAGTGAGATATCTTGCAGAGGGATGCAGCACTCTTAAAATTGCAAAGCTTCTGAAGCGTGATCATCGAACAATCAAGCGTTTCATTCAAAATAGTCAACAGGGTCGCAAGAAGCGTGTGGAAAAACCAAGGCGCAAAATAACTGCCCATGAACTGAGAAAAGTCAAGCGTGCAGCTGCCAAGATGCCACTTGCCACCAGTTTGGCCATATTTCCGAGCTGCAACATCACTGGAGTGCCCAAAAGCACAAGGTGTGCAATACTCAGAGACATGGCCAAGGTAAGAAAGGCTGAAAGACGACCACCACTGAACAAGACACACAAGCTGAAACGTCAAGACTGGGCCAAGAAATATCTCAAGACTGATTTTTCTAAGGTTTTATGGACTGATGAAATGAGAGTGAGTCTTGATGGGCCAGATGGATGGGCCCGTGGCTGGATTGGTAAAGGGCAGAAAGCTCCAGTCCGACTCAGACGCCAGCAAGGTGGAGGTGGAGTACTGGTTTGGGCTGGTATCATCAAAGATGAGCTTGTGGGGCCTTTTCGGGTTGAGAATGGAGTCAAGCTCAACTCCCAGTCCTACTGCCAGTTTCTGGAAGACACCTTCTTCAAGCAGTGGTACAGGAAGAAGTCTGCATCCTTCAAGAAAAACATGATTTTCATGCAGGACAATGCTCCATCACACGCGTCGAAGTACTCCACAGCGTGGCTGGCAAGAAAGGGTATAAAAGAAGAAAATTGAATTACATGGCCTCCTTGTCCACCTGATCTGAACCCCATTGAGAACCTGTGGTCCATCATCAAATGTGAGATTTACAAGGAGGGAAAACAGTACACCTCTCTGAACAGTGTCTGGGAGGCTGTGGTTGCTGCTGCACGCAATGTTGATGGTGAACAGATCAAAACACTGACATAATCCATGGATGGCAGGCTTTGAGTGTCCTTGCAAAGAAAGGTGGCTATATTGGTCACTGATTTGTTTTTGTTTTGTTTTTGAATGCCAGAAATGTATATTTGTGAATGTTGAGATGTTATATTGGTTTCACTGGTAAAAATAAATAATTGAAATGGGTATATATTTGTTTTTTGTTAAGTTACCTAATAATTATGCACAGTAATAGTCACCTGCACACACAGATATCCCCCTAAAATAGCTAAAACTAAAAACAAACTAAAAACTACTTCCAAAAATATTCAGCTTTGATATTAATGAGTTTTTTGGGTTCATTGAGAACATGGTTGTTGTTCAATAATAAAATTAATCCTCAAAAATACAACTTGCCTAATAATTCTGCACTCCCTGTATTTATTTTTTTAAAACTCTATATGACAGCCGTATATGTGGCCTAAATTTCACAGTCACTTATGCATGTCTAATCCTAGATGTGCATTATATCAGAGGGTTTATTCACCCCAGTAAGCAAAAAGCTGTATTTCTGGCCTAAATGTGACACTTACTTATGCACGTCTAATCCCAAATGTGCAGTATATATCAGAGGGTTTTTTCACCCCAGTAAGCAAAAAGCTGTATTTCTGGCCTAAATGTGACACTCTTCTTATAAGTAATTGGTGGGCGCCGACGTTTCGACGTTTAACTGACTGTTTATATTACAGTCGGTTTTTCCTCTAGACGTGGGCGCCCCCCCTAACACATCCCTCGTATTAACATGAATCATTTTTATATCTTTTATGTCTATATTGACAGTTTTATAGAATTTGTGCATTTTAACATATTTATTTAGGCGTCATTTGGTAGATTATCATCCTGTCTATATTTCCCTTTTAAAGTTGTAATAGAGACTTTTAGTGGTATTTGATATTGTTCTTAATGTTTTAAAACTAAGATATATTGTGGATGGGCAAAATGTGCCTTTATTTAAGTGAAAATGCAAAAAAAAAAAAAAAAACGCATGGAAACCGCATCAAAAAACGCATCAAAAACGCATGGTGTCCATATGCGTTTTTTGCATCAATAGATGCAGAAATTTAAAGTATATAACTGGGTGAAATTGCAGAAATGTGATGAATTGCAAAAGCCAGCAAAAGCATTTTTTAGGTTCCACATATGACATTTTATTTTTTATCTTCCATATATGACATTTCTTTTTGTGATTGTGATATAATGTGGAATACCAGAGTATCACAGACAGAAATGGTATTTGATATTGTTCTCAATGTTTTAAAATTAATATATATTGTTGATGGGCAATATGTACCTTTATTTAAGTGAAAATGCGAAAAACGCATGGAAACCGCATTAAAAACGCATGGTGTCCAGATGCGTTTTTTGCATCAATGGATGTAGAAATTTAAAGTATATAACTGGGTGAAATTGCAGAAATATGATGCATTGCAAAAGTCAGCAAAAGTATTTTTTAGTTTCCACATCTGACATCTCTCTTTGTGATTGTGATACAATGTGGAACACCTGAGTACCGACAGACATGAAATGAAGATTGGATTGAGACCAAGTTAAACAAGTAACATCCAGTATAAAAGAGGGGTTATGGATGGGGTGAAGCATACCACTGAGGAAGGGATTTGGACCCCGAAACGCGTCTGGTGCTACACCCCATCTTTGTACTGAAAAACCTACCTTACCATTAAATCGACCATAACCGAACAGAGAGCCGGCTTTAATCTCCTGATTGAATACTGCTACAAATATCTAAAGGCAGATCCTGGGAGTAAGTACACTTGAAGGCTCTTGTGATTATTTCGGACGAACACTTGGTCGATACAAAGGTAATGGACTTAATTCGCTTGCAAGCTTTTCAGCAGTGAGTTGCTGCCATTCACGTCGCTTTGGCGGGACGCCGCCGCGACTATTTGAATAACTGCAAAGCATATGACTGTTGTCTCAATATGAAAGTAAAAAACGAATAGACTTATTGCAAACAAGTCTTTGGATGTTCACAATCATTGGATCCAAGATTTACAATATTGGACTATTGAATATTTGCTGATTAATCGAATAATAGCCTTTGCTCTGTCGAATATTCATTATATTTATTTGTTAATAACCTATTTATTCTACTGCATTCTTGATTGTTATATGCATCAAATATATTTATATTATCAATAAAGCTCATCTTTGCCTTAAATACACGGTCGCAGCTATCCTTGAGTGCCCTGTTCACCTATATACGTAAATGTGACACTCACTTATGCATGTCTAATCCCAGATGTGCAGTATATCAGAGGGTTTTTTCACCCCAGAAAGCAAAAAGCCGTATTTTTGGCCTAAATTTTACACTCACTTATGCACGTCTAATCCCAGATGTGCAGTATATCAGAGGGTTTTTTCACCCCAGTAAGCAAAAAGCTGTATTTCTGGCCTAAATGTGACACTCACTTATGGACAACTAATCCTAGATGTGCACTATATGAAACAGATGTTTTTTTTTTTCACCCCAGTAAGCAAAAGAGCTGTATTTCTGGCCTAAATGTGACACTCATTTATGCACGTCTAATCCCAGATGTGCAGTATATCAGAGGGTTTTCTCACCCCAGTAAGCAAAAAGCTATATTTCTGGCTTAAATGTGACACTCACTTATGCAAGTCTAGTCCCAGATGTGCAGTATATCATAGGGTTTTTTCACCCCAGTAAGCAAAAAGCCATATTTGTGGCCTAAATTTCACAGTCACTTATGCACGTCTAATCCCAGATGTGCAGTATATCAGAGGGTTTTTTCACCCCAGTAAGCAAAAAGCCGGATTTCTGGCCTAAATGTGACACTTACTTATGCATGTCTAATCCCAGATGTGCACTATATGAAACAGATGGGTTTTTTTTCTCCCCAGTAAGCAAAAATCGGTATTTCTGGCCTGAATGTGGCACTCACTTAAACACGTCTAATCCCAGATGTGCATCATGTGGCGGAACCGGCCTCGCCACTGGGCATTGGAGAGGCCTGGCTGCCCGCCTCTTACCTGCTGACTATGGCCCCTGGTAAATTGGTACGTTTGAATGCAATATTTGGGCATGTGGTATTTTATATTGCTGCTACTGGCCCTTTAATGGCCATCCGTGGACATATTATGACTTTTAGGAACAATGCCCATTTAAGACTGTGTAGCAGATTGCATTCAAGCTGTCTTTAATATTATGTATGTTATTATGGGTTCGGTTAAATTGTATTGCTATGTATTGTAAACTGTAATGTTTATTCTGTTAAAGGCATTGCTTTTCTGTGCCTCTTCTCCTCCCCCTTTTTCCTGTCCCATTGTTTCCCCCAGCAAGGTGTTGTCTCAGGGACACTGGGAGACCAGTAATCTAGCTGCTCTGTCCCTCCTCCATCTCCCATCAACCCTTGCTATTGTCTGCCCCCCCGCCTTCCTTGTACCATAGTCAACTAGGTGCCCTATTGTATGTAAATTAGGCTGTTGGGGGGTTTAAAGTAGGTGTGCTATGTCTAAATAAAGTCAGTTCCTGTTTTAACCCTTAAAGTGAAGTGTCGTCTCATTCTTGTGGGAGGATTTATGGTATGCTGTTCCAGTTTGACTGCTAGGAGCGTAAACCTATTCGTATGGTTTCCTATTCCACTGTCTACAGCATTCATATGCTTGAGAGGGTTTATATGCTTCTTCGGTTCGGTGATTGTGGTGTCTGCCAGAGTGCTTGGAAACCTCAGGAAACGCTAGGAGCATCCATCAACGGAGGTACCCGGTCGGGGTGCTAGGCGATCCGTTACACAGTATATCAGAGGGTTTTTTCATCCCAGTAAGCAAAAAGCTGTATTTCTGGCCAAAATGTGACACTCACTTATGCACGTCTAAGGCCTCTTTCACACGGGCGTTGCAGAAAAATGTGCGGGTGCGTTGCGGGAACACCCGTGATTTTTTACCATGGTGCGTGAATCACCATGGTAAAAGATCATGTGATGTACCATGTGATGACCAGAGTGACGTCATCCCAGGTCCTTAAACTATAGTTAATGCTCTCCACAGGTCCTATACAGTAAAAGAGTCAGACGGAGATGCCCGACACCGCGAGCAAGTGGATTAAGGTGAGTTAAATGATTTTTTATTTTTTTTAACCCCCTCCAGCCCTGTTTTACTTAGCATTCTGTATTCAGAATGCTATTATTTTCCCTTATAACCATGTTATAAGGAAAAATAATAAGGTTCGGGTCTCCATCCCGATCGTCTCCTAGCAACCGTGCGTGAAAATCGCACCGCATCCGCACTTGCTTGCGGATGCTTGCGATTTTCACGCAACCCCATTCATTTCTATGGGGCCTGCGTTACGTGAAAAACGCACAAAGAGGAGCATGCTGCGATTTTCACGCAACGCAAAAGTGATGCGTGAAAATCAACGCTCGTGTGCACAGCCCCATAGAAATGAATGGGTCAGTATTCAGTGCGGGTGCAATGCGTTCACCTCCCGCATCGCATTCGCGCGGAATACTCGCTCGTGTGAAAGGGGCCTAATCCTAGATGTGCACTATATGAAACAGATGTTTTTTTTTCACCCCAGTAAGCAAAAAGCTGTATTTCTGGCCTAAATGTGAGACTCACTTACGCACGTCTAATCCTAGATGTGCACTATATGAAACAGATGGTTTTTTTTCACCCCAGTAAGCAAAAAGCCGTATTTCTGGCCTAAATGTGACACTTACTTATGCACGTCTAATCCCAGATATGCAGTATATCAGAGGGTTTTTTCACCCCAGTAAGCAAAAAGCCATATTTGTGGTCTAAATTTCACAGTTACTTATACACGTCTAATCCCAGATGTGCAGTAAATCAAAGGGTTTTTTCACCCCAGTAAGCAAAAAGCTGTATTTCTGGCCTAAATGTGACACTCACTTATGCACGTCTAATCCTAGATGTTCAGTATATCAGAGGGTTTTATAACCCTAGTAACCAAAAAGCCGTATTTCTGGCCTAAATGTGACACTCACTTATGCATGTCTAATCCCAGATGTTCAGTATATCAGAGGGTTTTATAACCCTAGTAACCAAAAAGCCGTATTCCTGGCCTAAATGTGACACTCACTTATGCATGTCTAATCCCAGATGTGCACTATATGAAACAGATGGTTTTTTTCACCCCAGTAAGCAAAAAGCTGTATTTCTGGCCTAAATGTGACACTCACTTATGCACGTCTAATCCTAGATGTGCACTATATGAAAGAGATGGTTTTTTTCACCCCACTAAGCAAAAAGCTGCATTTCTGGCCTAAATGTGACACTCATTTATGCACGTCTAATCCCAGATGTGCACTATATGAAACAGATGGGTTTTTTTCACCCCAGTAAGCAAAAAGCTTTATTTATGGCCTAAATGTGACACTCACTTATGCACATCTAATCCTAGATGTGCACTATATGAAAAAAAGTGTTTTTTTTTTAACCCCAGTAAGCAAAAAGCTGTATTTCTGGACTTGCAGACATGCAGATATCCTGTGCTGGTGCACTATTGTTGCATAAAATGGCTGCCGATTATGTATTGATATTGACAAACTGAAGGAAAAAATGTTCATTTTTCAGTAGTAGTTGGCTCAGGGCAGGCTTAAAAAAGTTGTGCACTGCACCCACAAAACACACTTGCTGTAGACCACTGAGTAAAAAAGCAGTTCTGAATCTTCATTAGATTTCTCCCTGTTCTCTCCCTAACAGCAGCTGCAGCCTATCCCTACACTAATCCGAGCAGAGTGACGGGCGGCGCTACGTGACTCCAGCTTAAATAGAGGCTGGGTCACATGCTGCAGTTGGCCAATCACAGCCATGCCAATAGTAGGCATTGCCGTGATAGCCTTTTGGGGCAAGTAGTATGACGCTTGTTGATTGGCTACTGTGCAGCCTTTCAAAAAGCACTAAGAAAGCGCCGAACACCGAACCCGAACTTTTACATAAATGTTCGGGTTCGGGTCCGGGTGCCAAAAAACCTAAAGTTCGGTACGAACCCGAACTTTACAGTTTGGGTTCGCTCAACTCTAAAAATAATTCCTCTTACTCGAGTGGAGGGGCTATGTTGTTGGTGGTAGTGTATTTGGGGATGCACACAGAAGAGAGCGAAGAGGGTGCAGATACAGAAGATGAGGAGGGTGCAGAAGCGGAAGGCTGAGTCAGCAACTCAACCAACTCTGGTGTGTCCTTTGACGTAATTGCACGCACCTTCTCCAACTTCCCACTTAGGCTCCGGCCTGGTGCACCTGCCCGAAACCTACCACCCCTGTGGAATGGCATGCCTCTTCCTCTGACTGTCATTTTCAAAATGACCCTGTGACAAAGTCCCTATAGATGAGCAGTATTTGTTAAAGCAGGTACATAGAACCCCTTAATCAGTTTTTTTTGGGAACAACTGGTATATCACACCAGTTGCAATTATTTGTTCCAATGACGTTTGTCCCTCTGTATAGCTGTAGTATCTGAGCAGAACAGCACATAAATGCTGCACTAAACAAATGTACTATATAGAAATTATATTATAGGTATATCAGACTCCTGCCTCAATCAGATTTTTTGGGGGGCAACTGGTATATCACACCAGTTTCAATTAGTTGTTCCAATGTTGTTTGTGCCTCTGTATAGCTGCAGTATCTTACCAGAACCGCACACAAATGCTGCACTATATACTGTAAATGCACTATATAGAAATTATATTCTAGGTATATCGCACCCTTTTCTCAATCAGATTTTTTTGGGGGCAACTTTTATATCACACCAGTTGCAATTAGTTGTTCCAATGACGTTTGTCCCTCTGTATAGCTGCGGTATCTCAGCAGAACCGTACACAAATGCTGCACTGTACAAATGCACTATATAGAAATTATATTATAGGCATATCACATCCCTGCCTCAATCAGATTTTTTAGAGGGCTACTGGTATATCACACCAGTTGCAATTAGTTGTTCCAATAGCATTTGTCCCTCTGTATAGCTGCGGTATCTCAGCAGAACGGCACACAAATGCTGCACTATAAAAATGCACTATATAGAAATTATATTATAGGTAGAGTTGAGCGAACACCTGGATGTTCGGGTTCGAGAAGTTCGGCCGAACTTCCCGTAAATGTTCGGGTTCGGGATCCGAACCCGAACCGAACTTCGTCCCGAACCCCAACCCCATTGAAGTCAATAGGGACCCGAACTTTTGGGCACTAAAAAGGCTGTAAAACAGCCCAGGAAAGAGCTAGAGGGCTGCAAAAGGCAGCAACATGTAGGTAAATCCCCTGCAAACAAATGTGGATAGGGAAATGAATTAAAATTAAAATTAAAAAAATAAAAATGAACAGAGGTCCCATAGCAGAGAATCTGGCTTCATGTCAGCAGAGAATCAGTCTCTTCATGCCATAGCAGAGAATCTGGCTTCATGTCAGCGCAGAATCAGTCTTCATGTCATAGCAGAGAATCAGGCTTCACGTCACCCACCACTGGAACAGGCCACTGTCACACATTTAGGCCCCGTCACCCAGACAGAGGAGAGCTGTCCCGTAACAGAGAATCTGGCCTTATGTCAGCGCAGAATCTGTCTTCATGTCATAGCAGAGAATCAGGCTTCACGTCAGCCACCACTGGAACAGGCCACTGTCACACATTTAGGCCCAGGCACCCAGGCCGAGGAGAGAGTTCCCGTAACAGAGAATCTGGCCTTATGTCAGCGCAGAATCTGTCTTCATGTCATAGCAGAGAATCAGGCTTCACGTCACCCACCACTGGAACAGGCCACTGTCACACATTTAGGCCCAGGCACCCAGGCAGAGGAGAGCGGTCCCGTAACAGAGAATCTGGCCTTATGTCAGCGCAGAATCTGTCTTCATGTCATAGCAGAGAATCAGGCTTCACGTCACCCACCACTGGAACAGGCCACTGTCACACATTTAGGCCCCGGCACCCAGACAGAGGAGAGCGGTCCCGTAACAGAGAATCTGGCCTTATGTCAGCGCAGAATCTGTATTCATGTCATAGCAGAGAATCAGGCTTCACGTCACCCACCACTGGAACAGGCCACTGTCACACATTTAGGCCCAGGCACCCAGGCAGAGGAGAGAGGTCCCGTAACAGAGAATCTGGCCTTATGTCAGCGCAGAATCTGTATTCATGTCATAGCAGAGAATCAGGCTTCACGTCAGCCACCACTGGAACAGGCCACTGTCACACATTTAGGTCCAGGCACCCAGGCAGAGGAGAGCGGTCCCGTAACAGAGAATCTGGCCTTATGTCAGCGCAGAATCTGTATTCATGTCATAGCAGAGAATCAGGCTTCACGTCACCCACCACTGGAACAGGCCACTGTCACACATTTAGGCCCCGGCACCCAGACAGAGGAGAGCGGTCCCGTAACAGAGAATCTGGCCTTATGTAAGCGCAGAATCTGTATTCATGTCATAGCAGAGAATCAGGCTTCACGTCACCCACCACTGGAACAGGCCACTGTCACACATTTAGGCCCAGGCACCTAGGCAGAGGAGAGAGGTCCCATAACAGAGAATCTGGCCTTATGTCAGCGCAGAATCTGTATTCATGTCATAGCAGAGAATCAGGCTTCACGTCAGCCACCACTGGAACAGGCCACTGTCACACATTTAGGCCCAGGCACCCAGGCAGAGGAGAGAGGTCCCGTAACAGAGAATATGGCCTTATGTCAGCGCAGAATCTGTATTCATGTCATAGCAGAGAATCAGGCTTCACGTCACCCACCACTGGAACAGGCCACTGTCACACATTTAGGCCCAGGCACCCAGGCAGAGGAGAGAGGTCCCGTAACAGAGAATCTGGCCTTATGTCAGCGCAGAATCTGTCTTCATGTCATAGCAGAGAATTAGGCTTCACGTCACCCACCACTGGAACAGGCCACTGTCACACATTTAGGCCCCGGCACCCAGACAGAGGAGAGCGGTCCCGTAACAGAGAATCTGGCCTTATGTCAGCGCAGAATCTGTCTTCATGTCATAGCAGAGAATCAGGCTTCACGTCAGCCACCACTGGAACAGGCCACTGTCACACATTTAGGCCCAGGCACCCAGGCAGAGGAGAGAGGTCCCGTAACAGAGAATCTGGCCTTATGTCAGCGCAGAATCTGTATTCATATCATAGCAGAGAATCAGGCTTCACGTCACCCACCACTGGAACAGGCCACTGTCACACATTTAGGCCCAGGCACCCAGGCAGAGGAGAGAGGTCCCGTAACAGAGAATCTGGCCTTATGTCAGCGCAGAATCTGTCTTCATGTCATAGCAGAAAATCAGGCTTCACGTCACCCACCACTGGAACAGGCCACTGTCACACATTTAGGCCCAGGCACCCAGGCAGAGGAGAGAGGTCCCGTAACAGAGAATCTGGCCTTATGTCAGCGCAGAATCTGTCTTCATGTCATAGCAGAGAATCAGGCTTCACGTCAGCCACCACTGGAACAGGCCACTGTCACACATTTAGGCCCAGGCACCCAGGCAGAGGAGAGAGGTCCCGTAACAGAGAATCTGGCCTTATGTCAGCGCAGAATCTGTATTCATATCATAGCAGAGAATCAGGCTTCACGTCACCCACCACTGGAACAGGCCACTGTCACACATTTAGGCCCAGGCACCCAGGCAGAGGAGAGAGGTCCCGTAACAGAGAATCTGGCCTTATGTCAGCACAGAATCTGTCTTCATGTCATAGCAGAGAATCAGGCTTCACGTCAGCCACCACTGGAACAGGCCACTGTCACACATTTAGGCCCAGGCACCCAGGCAGAGGAGAGCGGTCCCGTAACAGAGAATCTGGCCTTATGTCAGCGCAGAATCTGTATTCATGTCATAGCAGAGAATCAGGCTTCACGTCACCCACCACTGGAACAGGCCACTGTCACACATTTAGGCCCCGGCACCCAGACAGAGGAGAGGTTCATTCAACTTTGGGTTGCCCCGCAATATAATGGTAAAATGAAATTATAAATAGTATTGAATGAGGAAGTGCCCTGGAGTAGAATAATATATTGTTAAGGGGAGGTAGTTAATATCTAATCTGCACAAGGAATGGACAGGTCCTGTGGGATCCATGCCTGGTTCATTTTTATGAACGTCAGCTTGTCCACATTGGCTGTAGACAGGCGGCTGCGTTTGTCTGTAATGACGCCCCCTGCCGTGCTGAATACACGTTCAGACAAAACGCTGGCCGCCGGGCAGGCCAGCACCTCCAAGGCATAAAAGGCTAGCTCTGGCCACGTGGACAATTTGGAGACCCAGAAGTTGAATGGGGCCGAACCATCAGTCAGTACGTGGTGGGGTGTGCACAGGTACTGTTCCACCATGTTAGTGAAATGTTGCCTCCTGCTAACACGTTCCGTATCAGGTGGTGGTGCACTTAGCTGTGGCGTGTTGACAAAACTTTTCCACATCTCTGCCATGCTAACCCTGCCCTCAGAGGAGCTGGGCGTGACACAGCTGCATTGGAGACCTCTTGCTCCTCCTCTGCCTTCGCCTTGGGCTTCCACTGGTTCCCCTGTGACATTTGGGAATGCTCTCAGTAGCGCGTCTACCAACGTGCGCTTGTACTCGCGCATCTTCCTATCACGCTCCAGTGTAGGAAGTAAGGTGGGCACATTGTCTTTGTACCAGGGATCCAGCAGGGTGGCAATCCAGTAGTCCGCACACGTTAAAATGTGGGCAACTCTGCTGTCGTTGCGCAGGCACTGCAGCATGTAGTCGCTCATGTGTGCCAGGCTGCCCAGAGGTAAGGACAAGCTGTCCTCTGTGGGAGGCGTATCGTCATCGTCCTGTGTTTCCCCCCAGCCACGCACCAGTGATGGGCCCGAGCTGCTTTGGGTGCCACCCCGCTGTGAACATGCTTCATCCTCATCCTCCTCCACCTCATCCTCGTCCTCCTCGTCCTCCAGTAGTGGGCCCTGTCTGGCCACATTTGTACCTGGTTTCTGGTGTTGCAAAAAAACTCCCTCTGAGTCACTTTGAAGAGACTGGCCTGAAAGTGCTAAAAATTACCCCTCTTCCTCCTCTTCCTCCTGGGCCACCTCCTCTTCCATCATAGCCCTAAGTGTTTTCTCAAGAACACATAGAAGTGGTATTGTAACGCTGATAACGGCGTCATCGCCACTGGCCATGTTGGTGGAGTACTCGAAACAGCGCAACAGGGCACACAGGTCTCGCATGGAGGCCCAGTCATTGGTGGTGAAGTGGGTCTGATCCGCAGTGCGACTGACCCGTGCGTGCTGCAGCTGAAACTCCACTATGGCCTGCTGCTGCTCGCACAGTCTGTCCAGCATATGCAAGGTGGAGTTCCACCTGGTGGGTACGTCGCATATGAGGCGGTAAGCGGGAAGGCCGAAGTTACGCTGTAGCGCAGACAGGCGAGCAGCGGCAGGGTGTGAACGCCGGAAGCGCGAACAGATGGCCCGCACTTTATGCAGCAGCTCTGACATGTCGGGGTAGTTGCGAATGAACTTCTGCACCACCAAATTCAGCACATGCGCCAGGCAAGGGATGTGCGTCAAACCGGCTAGTCCCAGAGCTGCAACGAGATTTCGCCCATTATCGCACACCACTAGGCCGGGCTTGAGGCTCACCGGCAGCAACCACTCGTCGGTCTGTTGTTCTATACCCCGCCACAACTCCTGTGCGGTGTGGGGCCTGTCCCCCAAACATATGAGTTTCAGAATGGCCTGCTGACGTTTACCCCGTGCTGTGCTGAAGTTGGTGGTGAAGGTGTGTGGCTGACTAGATGAGCAGGTGGAAGAAGAGGAGGAGGAAGCTGAGTAGGAGGAGGAGGAGACAGGAGGCAAAGAATGTTGCCCTGCGATCCTTGGCGGCGGAAGGACGTGAGCCAAATAGCTCTCCGCCTGGGGCCCAGCCGCCACTACATTTACCCAGTGTGCAGTTAGGGAGATATAGCGTCCCTGGCCGTGCTTACTGGTCCACGTATCTGTGGTTAGGTGGACCTTGCCACAGATGGCGTTGCGCAGTGCACACTTGATTTTATCGGACACTTGTTTGTGCAGGGAAGGCACGGCTCTCTTGGAGAAGTAGTGGTGGCTGGGAACAACATACTGTGGGACAGCAAGTGACATGAGCTGTTTGAAGCTGTGTGTGTCCACCAGCCTAAATGACAGCATTTCATAGGCCAGTAGTTTAGAAATGCTGGCATTCAGGGCCAGGGATTGAGGGTGGCTAGGTGAGAATTTATGCTTTCTCTCAAATGTTTGTGAGATGGAGAGCTGAACGCTGCCGTGTGACATGGTTGAGATGCTTGGTGACGCAGGTGGTGGTATTGGTGGTACATCCCATGTTTGCTGGGCGGCAGGTGCCAACGTTCCTCCAGAGGCGGAGAAAGAGGCCGAGGCGGCGGCAGCAGCAGCAGAAGAGGCCGAGGCGGCAGCAGCAGAAGAGGTAGCAGGGGGAGCCTGAGTGACTTCCTTGTTTTTAAGGTGTTTACTCCACTGCAGTTCATGCTTTGCATGCAGGTGCCTGGTCATGCAGGTTGTGCTAAGGTTCAGAACGTTAATGCCTCGCTTCAGGCTCTGATGGCACAGCGTGCAAACCACTCGGGTCTTGTCGTCAGCACATTGTTTGAAGAAGTGCCATGCCAGGGAACTCCTTGAAGCTGCCTTTGGGGTGCTCGGTCCCAGATGGCGGCGGTCAGTAGCAGGCGGAGTCTCTTGGCGGCGGGTGTTCTGATTTTTCCCACTGCTCCCTCTTTTGCTACGCTGTTGGCTCGGTCTCACCACTGCCTCTTCATCCGAACTGTGAAAGTCAGTGGCACGACCTTCATTCCATGTGGGGTCTAGGACCTCATCGTCCCCTGCATCGTCTTCCACCCAGTCTTGATCCCTGACCTCCTGTTCAGTCTGCACACTGCAGAAAGACGCAGCAGTTGGCACCTGTGTTTCGTCATCATCAGAGACGTGCTGAGGTGGTATTCCCATGTCCTCATCATCAGGAAAAATAAGTGGTTGTGCGTTAGTGCATTCTATCTCTTCCACCCCTGGGGAAGGGCTAGGTGGATGCCCTTGGGAAACCCTGGCAGCAGAGTCTTCAAACAGCATAAGAGACTGCTGCATAACTTGAGGCTCAGACAGTTTCCCTGATATGCATGGGGGTGATGTGACAGACCGATGGGCTTGGTTTTCATGCGCCATCTGTGCGCTTTCTGCAGAAGACTGGGTGGGAGATAATGTGAACGTGCTGGATCCACTGTCGGCCACCCAATTGACTAATGCCTGTACCTGCTCAGGCCTTACCATCCTTAGAACGGCATTGGGCCCCACCAAATATCGCTGTAAATTCTGCTGGCTACTGGGACCTGAGGTAGTTGGTTCACTAGGACGTGTGGCTGTGGCAGAACGGCCACGTCCTCTCCCAGCACCAGAGGGTCCACTAACACCACCACGACCATGTCCACGTCCGCGTCCCTTATTAGATGTTTTCCTCATTGTTCCCGTTCACCACAATTTTGAGAATGGCAAATTTGGGAATGCTTTTTCAACCCAGAACAAAAAGTCTGCTTTTACGGTCACTACAAATAACTTGACCAGCTAAAACTGTGCAGATTTGGTTGAATAGAGATGTGAGACCTGTTTTTTTTTGCGCTGTGTGACAGTTATAGGTTTAATCACAGAATGACACTTCTATCAGCACGCTAGCGTGTGTCTTAGGTTTTTCTGAATGACACTATCAATACCTTCAATGTAAGATTTTCTTTTTGGGATAGATTTCAAGTAGGCCTCAAATACCACAAACTAGTTATTTTCAGAATGGCAAATTTGGGAATGCTTTTTCAACCCAGAACAAAAAGTCTGCTTTTACGGTCACTACAAATAACTTGACCAGCTAAAACTGTGCAGATTTGGTTGAATAGAGATGTGAGACCTGTTTTTTTTTGCGCTGTGTGACAGTTATAGGTTTAATCACAGAATGACACTTCTATCAGCACGCTAGCGTGTGTCTTAGGTTTTTCTGAATGACACTATCAATACCTTCAATGTAAGATTTTCTTTTTGGGATAGATTTCAAGTAGGCCTCAAATACCACAAACTAGTTATTTTGAGAATGGCAAATTTGGGAATGCTTTTTCAACCCAGAACAAAAAGTCTGCTTTTACGGTCACTACAAATAACTTGACCAGCTAAAACTGTGCAGATTTGGTTGAATAGAGATGTGAGACCTGTTTTTTTTTGCGCTGTGTGACAGTTATAGGTTTAATCACAGAATGACACTTCTATCAGCACGCTAGCGTGTGTCTTAGGTTTTTCTGAATGACACTATCAATACCTTCAATGTAAGATTTTCTTTTTGGGATAGATTTCAAGTAGGCCTCAAATACCACAAACTAGTTATTTTCAGAATGGCAAATTTGGGAATGCTTTTTCAACCCAGAACAAAAAGTCTGCTTTTACGGTCACTACAAATAACTTGACCAGCTAAAACTGTGCAGATTTGGTTGAATAGAGATGTGAGACCTGTTTTTTTTTGCGCTGTGTGACAGTTATAGGTTTAATCACAGAATGACACTTCTATCAGCACGCTAGCGTGTGTCTTAGGTTTTTCTGAATGACACTATCAATACCTTCAATGTAAGATTTTCTTTTTGGGATAGATTTCAAGTAGGCCTCAAATACCACAAACTAGTTATTTTGAGAATGGCAAATTTGGGAATGCTTTTTCAACCCAGAACAAAAAGTCTGCTTTTACGGTCACTACAAATAACTTGACCAGCTAAAACTGTGCAGATTTGGTTGAATAGAGATGTGAGACCTGTTTTTTTTTGCGCTGTGTGACAGTTATACGTTTAATCACAGAATGACACTTCTATCAGCACGCTAGCGTGTGTCTTAGGTTTTTCTGAATGACACTATCAATACCTTCAATGTAAGATTTTCTTTTTGGGATAGATTTCAAGTAGGCCTCAAATACCACAAACTAGTTATTTTCAGAATGGCAAATTTGGGAATGCTTTTTCAACCCAGAACAAAAAGTCTGCTTTTACGGTCACTACAAATAACTTGACCAGCTAAAACTGTGCAGATTTGGTTGAATAGAGATGTGAGACCTGTTTTTTTTTGCGCTGTGTGACAGTTATAGGTTTAATCACAGAATGACACTTCTATCAGCACGCTAGCGTGTGTCTTAGGTTTTTCTGAATGACACTATCAACACCTTCAATGTAAGATTTTCTTTTTGGGATAGATTTCAAGTAGGCCTCAAATACCACAAACTAGTTATTTTCAGAATGGCAAATTTGGGAATGCTTTTTCAACCCAGAACAAAAAGTCTGCTTTTACGGTCACTACAAATAACTTGACCGGCTAAAACTGTGCAGATTTGGTTGAATAGAGATGTGAGACCTGTTTTTTTTTGCGCTGTGTGACAGTTATAGGTTTAATCACAGAATGACACTTCTATCAGCACGCTAGCGTGTGTCTTAGGTTTTTCTGAATGACACTATCAATACCTTCAATGTAAGATTTTCTTTTTGGGATAGATTTCAAGTAGGCCTCAAATACCACAAACTAGTTATTTTCAGAATGGCAAATTTGGGAATGCTTTTTCAACCCAGAACAAAAAGTCTGCTTTTACGGTCACTACAAATAACTTGACCAGCTAAAACTGTGCAGATTTGGTTGAATAGAAATGTCAGGTCTATTTTTTAGGCGCTGGGTGACAGGCTCAACTTGCCCCTGATGTAATATATGGCCAAAAAATAACCACACTGTTGATGGTTAAATGCACTTCGGTGACACAGGCTCAGCCTGCAGCTGATGTAGGATATAGCACAAAATAACCACACTATCGATGGTTAAATACACTTGGTGATAGCTCGTGCTGGCGCACCACAAGTCACAAAATGGCCGCCGATCACCCCAGAAAAAAAGTGATCTAAAAACGCTCTGGGCAGCCTCAAAAAAGTGAGCAAGTCAAAAATAGCACTTCAATGATCCACAGCTGCAGATCGATCACAGAATGAAGTCTTTTGGAGGAGTTAATCTGCCTAATCTCGCCCTAACGTCGCAGCTGCAACCTCTCCCTATACTGATCATAGCAGAGTGACATGCGGCGCTACGTGACTCCAGCTTAAATAGAGGCTGGGTCACATGGTGCACTGGCCAATCACAGCCATGCCAATAGTAGGCAAGGCTGTGATGGCCTCTTGGGGCAAGTAGTATGACGCTTGTTGATTGGCTGCTTTTCAGCCTTTCAAAAAGCGCCAAGAAAGCGCCAAACACCGAACCCGAACCCGGACTTTTACGAAAATGTTCGGGTTCGGGTCCGTGTCACGGACACCCCAAAATTCGGTACGAACCCGAACTATACAGTTCGGGTTCGCTCATCCCTAATTATAGGTATATCACAACCCTGCCTCAATCAGATTTTTTGTTGTCATACCTATCGATAGCACACCTATACCAGTCCTTGAAAGGACTTTCGTGGCCCTATTAGCTAGTGTTTGGTGTTTTTAACAGCCGGTCCTGCTCCCTACACTGGCAAAAGACTAAATGTAAAATGGCGGCCAGATCGGGTTTATTTATAGGGTAGGGGTTGTCTCCATGTGCAGAAACATCTCGATTATGCAAAAAAAATATGGCTTGTGCGAATATCACATATGTTTGCATGTTTGGCGAACAAGCAAAGTTTGCCGCAAAACGACCACCGGGCGAACCGCAAGGCCATTTCTACCCATGGAAGTTTAATTCCACCTGCTCAGCGTGGATGGGCAGAAGAGGAGGAAGAGGATTTGGAGATTGAGAGTCATCCTCCTGATGACGACAGCGAACTCTTGCCTGTTGTTCACCCTTCTCGATCCCCGCTACAAAGAGAACTTCTCATCTCTCATTCATGTGGTGGAGAGGATGAGCAAAATGGTGCAATACCAGAAGGTCCTTGTGGAAAAATTGCTCCAAAGATTTCCAGCCGACAACGCTGGCGGCAGAGTATGTAGTTCCTTGGGCAACCGAGGAGGGGAGACAAGGGGAACACACAGCAGTTCCAACAGAGGCAGGACAACACTCTCCAAAGCCTGGGACAGTTTCATGACACCCCGCAATCACCCTCACCCTGATGCGCGGCCTAGTGTCAAAAGGAGGGAAATTTTTTTTGAAGATGGTGAAGGAGTACGTAGCAGACCGTGTCAGCATCCTCAATGATCCCTCTGTGTCTTACAACTACTGGGTGTCCAAGCTGGACATGTGGCACGCCTTGGAGGTGCTGGCCTGCCCTGTCACCAGCGTTTTGTCAGAGCGGGTATTTAGTGCTGCTTAGGGCATAATAGCTGATAAGCGCATCCGCCTGTTAACTGAAAATGCTGACAGGTTGACTCTTATAAAAATGAACAAGGCCTGGATTGCCCCTGACTTCTCTACTCCACCAGAGGAAAGTGGCTGAACATAAAGGCACTTTAAATGTGTTTTTTTATAATGTACTGAATACACTGTATTCGCATGCACCCCTTCCACCACAAAAAAGGGTATATGGTTCAATCTTCCTTTTCTCGTCCTCCTCCTCCTTTTCCATCATATCAACATGCTTATTAGTCTGCCGGTGTTCCTAATGTTGTAGAGGGTCAGCTCTCCTGCAGGCCCTCGCATACAATGTTTTAGAGGGTCAGCTCACCAGCAGGCTTTCAACCATAATGTTTTACAGGGTCAGCTCACAGCAGGCCCTCACCTACAATTTTTTTGAGGGTCAGCTCACCAGCAGGCCCTCAACCATAATGTTTTACAGAGTCAGCTCACCTGCCGGCCCTTGCATATAATGTTTTGAGTTTCAGCTCACCAGCAGGCCATCAACCATAATGTTTTATATGGTTAGCTCACCAACAGGCCCTCGCCCATAATTTTTTCAATGGTTAGCTAAGCAGCAGTCACTCGCCCTTAATTTTTTCAATGGTCAGCTCAGCAGCAGACATTCGTCCATAATTTTTTGATGCTCAAATCAGCAGCAGGCACTCGCCCCTAATGTTTTCAGCTCTGCAGCAGACCCTCACCCCTAATGTTTTAGATGGTCAGCTCAGCAGCAGGCCCTCGCCTCTAATGTTTTAGAGGGTCATCAGCAGGCCCTTGCTCCTAATGTTTTTCAGGGTCACCAGCATGTCATCAATCATAATTTTTCAAGGATGTATGATATGTGTAATAAAGGGTGCATTGGAGTGCCGGTTCCTTGTAATTTTTGGAAGCCCTTTCACTTAGTGCATAGGCTTTATGAGTGTAGGAGTCCCACTACCTGAACAATTGTACCACAATGTGAATGAGGCTCTCCATTATGTGATATACAGGTTGTATCGGAGTGCCTCTTCCTTGTAATTTTTGGCAGCACTTGCACTTTATATACAAGTAAATATATAGGAAAGAATGTTCCCTAACAATTTTTCATCTTGAATTGATTTTATCTTCGGTTTTGTGCGTATTATTGTCAGTCTGTAAACGTGGCGTACTACTCAGACAACATCGTTCCCAGCAGCTACCTGGGAGTCCACGATGCATCCAGACATCCTCCCCATGCTGTTCCCGAACTATTTTGGTGGTGTTTCTATCAATTGCTGACCTTTTCCTATGAACCAGACACTCTCCACTCTTTAGAGCAGGGGGTTGTCACGCCGGTGACAGGTTTGAGAAGGTCTGAAAGAATATCTGCACATTAGTTATCTGACAGCCTCTTTTGGTTTCACTTTGTCTGTGTGTTGCTGGTATGTCCACACCCCCTGTTCAGGTGTGGATCATGTGACCTTCACCTCCCCCTATTTAGTCTGACTTTATTCATCACTCCTTGCTCTGGATAGCTTCATTTGGTTTTTGGAAGAGCTGGAGTGTGGTTCATGGTGAAGTCCTGTTCGTCCTTCATCCATCAGCCTCAGAAGTTAAGTGTTCCGCTTGTTGTGTTTTGTATTCCCCTCCACCTTTGTTGTTTACTAGGCCTCAGCGAGACGCTGGTTCCTTCACCAGGGAAGGAGCGGGTTGTCTCTGCCCGGTCATTACTATTAGGGCAACTGAGGGCCACCAGGGTTTTCTAGGTTCCTGTGTATGAGCATCTCTATCATCAAGAGGTGCCCATACGGATAGGAGTTAGGGCCAGGAGCAGGGTTTTATAGGTGGTGACCCTTTTCCTTCCCTAGTGGTGAGGCCTAGTGTCTTTTCCCTTCCTTCTTGTTGTCCTTTGGTGTTCTCCCCTACAACATCCGTGACAGGGCTGCCTGGTTTAATGCTCGGGTTCTCCCATTGACTTCCATTGTGCTCGGGTGCTCGGGGTGTTCGACCCGAGCACCCGAACACCTGAGCACTTTGGTGTTCGATAAACACTAGTTTACTCGGAATCCCAGAGAATGTGGTTTCGGATAGAGGTGTCCAATTTGTTTCAAGGTTTTGGAGGGCTTTTTGTCATAAATGTAACATCTCTTTGTCTTTTTCTTCGGCCTTTCATCCGGAAGCCAACGGTCAAACTAAACGTTTTATCAAGTCTCTAGAGCAGTATTTAAGGTGTTATGTCTCTAATAACCAACAGCTGTGGGTGAAATATCTGCCTCTGGCTGAATTCGCCATTAACAACCAGGTGAATTAATCTACTGGTATGTCTCCTTTTTACTGTAATCTTGGTTTTCATCCACGATTTAGTTCATTTTTCGTCATCCTCTTCACAAATTCTAGAGGCTGATGTAATGGCTAGAGAACTGTGCACAGTATGGGGCCATGTTCAATTAAACCTGAGAAAAGCCCAGGAGATTCAGAAAAGTAACGCAGCTAAAAAGCGCTCTACAGGAGTACATTTTGGGTTGGGTGATGAAGTGTGGTTGTCCACCAAGAACTTGTCTTTGAAGGCACCCTTAAATAAGTTTGCACCACGGTTCATTGGGCCTTATGAGATTGTGGGCATTAGTAATCCTGTATCTTTTAAGTTAAGATTTCCCAACACTTTTCGTATCCATAATGCTTTTCTGAAGTCTTTACTTAAAAAGTATGTGTCGCTTGTATCCCCTTCACAGGAAGCTCTACCACCAGTGGAGGTGGCCGGTCAACCAGAATTCGAGATCTCTAGGATTATTGATGTGAGAAAGGTCCGGAACTCTCTGCAATATTTGGTCTATTGGAAGGGCTTTGGACCTGAGGAGAGGTCTTGGGTGCCGGCTAGTAGGATGCATGCTGCGAAGCTGGTGAGAAGATTCCACACACCCGGAAAAACCCGCTCCAGTAATTATGGGTCCGGTGGCCCCTCGTGGAAGGGGGGGTACTGTAATGGGGAGCCGGCAACGCGATTCCTCCTTGCGGCGCTGCCGGCATCCCGCATCTGTGCAGGAGCGAGGACGCGGCATGCGTCCTCGTCTCCATGGGGACGGCATCCTCCTAACTGATAGAGGTACTGAGCGCCAATCACAATTTATCAGTGCTCAGATGGTTTGGGCTGGACTTGGGTCACGTGATGCTGGCCACGTCATGTGACCCACCTGTTCTGTTATTTAAACAGGCAGCCTGCTGGCTCCATTCAGGCATGTTAATCTGGGTGATCCCGCCTTCCTAGAGTTCCTTGCCCCATGTCCTCAGTCCTCACACGTGTAGCTGCCATTTTAGTAAAAATGTGATTCATTACCACAAAGCGCAAGGAAATTTGCATTCATTGCGAATCTAATTTTTCCTGAAATTCGAAACGAATTCCACTTCGTCAGCTTCGATTCGCTCATCTCTAATCATAGTCATAGCTGTGCAGACATGTCTAAGCTATCGGAAGTAACAAAGCATTTATAGAAAGCTGAGCAGATACGGATGCTGAATAATATGCATGATTTACAGGTAATTAATATAAAATTTAATATAACAGACAATATTATTTAACTGCAACAAGTCACATTTAGAATTTCTGGCCAAGAAATATTAGTTGCTCAGAGCCCTGTAGTCAATAAATAGAATGTTTTACCGCCAGATAGTTATGATGTTTATAATGCTCACAGACCTCTTAGTTCAAACACATTGCATTGCTATTACAAGGCTCCCAGGTTTTCTCCGACTGGGGTAAGAGCAGTCGTAAAATCTGGTGACATTTATTTTATAATGATATACGGTAATGCACTTTAATCCTACGGTGGCTGAATATCCCGAATAGTTAATGCACAGAAATCAAGTAAATGGATCATTCGTTAATTGAAACTCATGGGAAATAGAAGAAACAAAAACAGAAAGTCGTGCAGTTTGTAGGGACAAATCCTGCAAAATGAGGACATAATTATAGTTGAACATCAGCCGTTGCAAAAAGATTTAAAAAAAATTCCATACTTTTGAATTTGAATCAATGGTGCTTGGGCTCTTGATATTAACAGACCAGATAAAATCTGTTTCATTATATGTCCAGATTGTTTACTAGCTAGTAAAGCTTGCAAAGGAATCGCTGGGGAAATTAAGTTTTAATTGAAATTGCTCTGTTAATAACAGTCGGACATTAACCTGTATAATGTCCTAACAATTGAGAGGCAGTTGCAATTGAAGGGATGAACGTGTTAAACCGTTTGGTAAAGTTAAGATTTGATCGGCTTCTGTTGGAGAAAGCAGGTTCTTTACTTAACTCTGATAACCACTGACAAATGTAAAGTGTGGTTCTCCAGAAAGGCAATCGATGGGCAATAAAGAATGATCAGGCCCCCCCAAAAATCAATACCAACTCCGTGTTGTGTGTGTCATTCAATGCATTTGATCTCCCAAGAGCATCAGTTACAGTGAATTCCTGGTCCAACGTCAATAGATAAATAGAGTCTGTTCATAAGTTCAGGGCTCGGCATGCAAGACAGTGATGTCTACTTTTCGGTTTTCAAGATCTTAAAGAGGTATTCCGGTTTTGACAAGTTATTTCCTATCATCAGGATAGAAGATAACTTTCAGATCGTTGGGACCTACACTGATCACGAGTAGTGATGAGTGGCAGGGGCAATATTCGAATTCGCAATATTTTGCAAATATTTTGTAGAATATTCATCATATATTCACGAATTCGAGATTATATTCTTGATTGCGAAAATCGGCAATGTAATATTTGCGTAATGCGTGCGAAATATGGGCGTGGGTCACTTATGCTAAATTTTTCAAGCTGGTATAAGTTTCCTGAGACTGGAGAAAATGGTTGGCATGGCAGAACTTTAGAATAGCTTTATATGCAGATAGAGTGCTGCAATATAATTCCGCTTGCGAATTTTCGGCAGTTAATGATACGCATATTTTTCCGCAATACATGGAACTTGTGACATCACAGCACTATGTCTGTAGCATGTATGTATGGACAGCAGAACCTATCACACTGCCGAAAACCCTACACTGGAACCTATCAGCTACACTATAGATCAAACTAACCTTCACTGATCTCCTACTAACTATCTGAATTATATATATAAGTTAACTGTCTAATGAAATACAACAAAGCACAGAGCACAGCAATGACACTGCTGTCCCTTTCATAACTGCAATAAACTTTAGAAAATAGCTGCTGGGAAAGTTCTTATATAGTAAGGGGTAGGCAACTTTTCTATTGGTTGCTAGGGATGTTGCTAAGCCGTGACAAAGCCTTCTCATTGTCCCACAAGCTAGAAGAAGGGAGGGATGATCACCTGATGTGTACTGTGTTAAAAAAACCAAAAAACAAATATTTGATTTTACGAATATAGAGCGCTATATTCTAAATATTGGCAAATTCTCAAAGTGCCGATATTCGCGATTAAAATTTGCTATTCGAATATTCGCGCTCAACGCTAATCACGAGAATGGGGACTCTGAACCTCTCAGTGCCCCGCAATTGAAAGGTGTGGCCCCACCACAGGCTGCTGTGAACAAGCAAAAAGTTCTTCTTTACCCTGCTTCACCAACCTGGACCATTCCAACCCTTCTTAATACTGCTTATATCCTGACCCAGCAAGAGTGAAAAAAATGAGGGAGGATGAGGAAAAGGATTGTGCCCTCTTCACTCTCTTGGTCAAAAATGGTCACTGCCTCTCCCCAGATACTAGCTGTTAAGTCCTCCTCCACTCACCTCTGCACCCCCTTTCCATTCCCTCCAACCCCTCTAATGGTAGCTTTTCTCTAGGCTTTACCTTAACTTTACAGTTTTTTTTTGTTTGTTTTTTGCATGAACCAATTGTACATGTAAATTTTCTGAACTCAGCAATATACTGATTATGGGAATGTAGCATCTTCCCTCCTGTAAATAATCAGGAGTCTACTCAGTTCCCCCAAAAAAACACCAATAGTAAAAAAAGTAAATTGTAGGAGGGGGATACAGTTGCATCTGTCTCGCTATGTAAGTGAGACTACACTAGGAAAAGGAAACAAACTGGGGAGAACATATTAGTTCCGAGTGCTGAGCTCAGTATGTTTTTTTAGTTTTTTTTACTAACAGGTACACTTTAAGGTACTACTAGAGCAGATCCCAGTAGGGGAGAGGCCGAAAGAATTTCTAAAAATATTAATCTGACAAGTTGGTGAAAACATTGTATCAGTATAAGATAGTTACCTCTGCTAGACTCCAAAGTAACTATGCACGAAAGCCGTTACAATATCGACACTAGAGATGAGTGAAGTTTTGATAAATTCAATTCAGCTACTTCTCCAAATAAAAAAAAATGAAAAATCGCTTTGTGAAGAAATACTTCGTTCCGAAGCATAATTTTTTGTAAGTAGCAGGTGCAATGACAGAGAGCTGCGATAGCGCCGCTCCATAATATCGACACTAGAGATGAGTGAAGTTTTGGAAAATCCGATTCAACTGCTTCGGCAAATTTTACAAACTAAATTTGCTTTGTGAAGAAATACGTTATGAAGCATATTTTTTGGTAAGTAGCGGGTGCATTTTACCCCTCAGATGCTGCGTTCATACATGATTGTGGTATCTAAGAGTAATAATGCAGTGTAAAATTAACATTCAAAAAAATTTAACCACACTTACTGCCTCTATTTGCTTGTATAGGGGCGTCCGCTGCCATCTTGCTTGAAGATCCTGCACAAAATCTCACACAGCCCGAGATGATGTCATCACGCCGGTCAACGTGGTGACATCGTACAACACCACACGGGATTTCGGCCAAGATCTTCTATCAAGATGACGATGGCCGTCCTGTCGCGAGCAAATGGAGATGGTAAGGGTCCATTCACACGTCCGTGGAATGAGTCCACATCCATTCCGCAATATCAGGAACGGGTGCGGACCCATTCATTCTCAATGGGGCAGGAATGGATGCGGAGAGCACACTATGTGCTCTCCACATCTGCATTTCCAGAGCGTGGCCCCGATTTTCCGGTCCGCAGCTCCGGAAAAAAAATAGAAAATGTCCTATTCTTGACCGCAATTGCGGACAATAGGCAGTTCTATGGGGGTGTATTGCGGATCTGCAATACACCACAGACGTGTAAATGGACCCTAAGTATGATCTTCTTTTACACTATTACAGCTTAAATCGATTCGCTACCACGAAGTACGAGGAAATTCGGCTTTGTGGCAAATCAAATTTATCCTGAAATTCGAATCGAAATCCATTTTGTTGGATTTGATTTGCTCATCTTTAATCGATACCACAAATAAAAAGATACAGTATATCAATTGCTTTTGCCTATAATAAATAGAATGACTCAGTTTACTGCCACTGTGCTTACCTCCCAATCAAGGCAGATTTGTTAGTGGCAATATACAGCCAGGTCCATAAATATTGGGACATGGACACAATTCTAACATTTTTGGCTCTATACACCACCACAATGGATTTAAAATGAAACGAACAAGATGTGCTTTAACTGCAGACTGTCAGCTTTAATTTGAGGGTATTTACATCCAAATTAGGTGAACGGTGTAGGAATTACAACAGTTTGCATATGTGCCTCCCACTTGTTAAGGAACCAAAAGTAATGGGACATTTGGCTTCTCAGCTGTTCCATGGCCAGGTGTGTTATTCCCTCATTATCCTAATTACAATAAGCAGATAAAAGGTCCAGAGTTCATTTCAAGTGTGCTATTTGCATTTGGAATCAGTTGCTGTCAACTCTCAAGATGAGATCCAAAGACCTGTCACTATCAGTGAAGCAAGCCTTCATTAGGCTGAAAAAAACAAAACAAACCCATCAGAGAGATAGCAAAAACATTAGGTGTGGCCAAAACAACTGTTTGGAACATTCTTAAAAAGAAGGAACCGGTGAGCTCAGCAACACCAAAAGACCCGGAAGACCACAGAAAACAACTGTGGTGGATGACTGAAGAATTCTTTCCCTGGTGAAGAAAACACCCTTCACAACTGTTTGCCAGATCAAGAACACTCTCCAGGAGGTAGGTGTATGTGTGTCAAAGTCAAGAATCAAGAGAAGACTTCACCAGAGTGAATACAGAGGGTTCACCATAAGATGTAAACCATTGGGGAGCCTCAAAAACAGGAAGGCCAGATTAGAGTTTGCCAAATGACATCTAAAAAAGCCTTCACAGTTCTGGAACAACATCCTATGGACAGATGAGATTAAGATCAACTTGTACCAGAGTGATGGGAAGAGAAGAGTATGGAGAAGGAAAGGAACTGCTCATGATCCTAAGCATACCACCTCATCAGTGAAGCATGGTGGTGGTAGTGTCATGGTGTGGGCATGTATGGCTGCCAATGGAACTGGTTCTCTTGTATTTATTGATGATGTGACTGCTGACAAAAGCAGCAGGATGAATTCTGAAGTGTTTCGGGCAATATTATCTGCTCATATTCAGCCAAATGCTTCAGAACTCATTGGACGGCGCTTCACAGTGCAGATGGACAATGACCCAAAGAATACTGCAAAAGCAACCACAGAGTTTTTTAAGGGAAATAAGTGGAATGTTATGCAATGGCCAAGTCAATCACCTGACCTGAATGCGATTGAGCAAGCATTTCACTTGCTGAAGACAAAATTGAAGGGAAAATGCCCCAAGAACAAGCAGGAACTGAAGACAGTTGCAGTAGAGGCCTGGCAGAGCATCACCAGGGATGAAACCCAGCGTCTG
Source organism: Bufo bufo (assembly GCF_905171765.1). Lineage (NCBI taxonomy): Eukaryota > Metazoa > Chordata > Amphibia > Anura > Bufonidae > Bufo > Bufo bufo. The sequence continues at coordinate 32,911,503 of NC_053398.1, forward strand.
GTGATGTCTATGCGTTCCAGACTTCAGGCTGTAATTGACTGCAAAGGATTTGCAACCAACTATTAAAAAGTGAAAGTTTGATTTATGATTATTATTCTGTCCCATTACTTTTGTTTTTTTAACAAGTGGGAGGCACATATGCAAACTGTTGTAATTCCTACACCATTCACCTGATTTGGATATAAATACCCTCCAATTAAAGCTGACAGTCTGCAGTTAAAGCACATCTTGTTCATTTAATTTCAAATTCATTATGGTGGTGTATGGAGCCAAAAATGTTAGAATTGTGTCGATGTCCCAATATTTATGGACCTGACTGTATAATTGGAATTACACCTGAAAACGGAGACCGTAACAGATCAGCAATTGTCTAATCAGAAGATGGAACTGTATTTGTAATGTACATGGCAAGTAAATAAGGTACATTCACCTTTTACAACTCATTTCCATTTGATGTTTAAAAGTGGAACAAGTTGCATAAAAATGTGGTTGGAATGAGGTGAGTAACTTACCTATAACCAACCGCTGATGTTCCAATGCTGCTCCAATCCCTGCTGCCTGACTTGACACACAGGAAATGGCTCGGACTGCTTGATCATACAATCACTGGCTGAGGCAGGTCCCTGCTGTGGCCAGTGATTGGCCAAGTGGGCAGTCCAAGCTTTATCCTGTGTGTCAAGACCAGGAAGTGGAGAACAGCATCAGAACGGCAGTGGCGAGAGGGCAGTTAGGTAAGTAATCACTGCTTTGGACTGCCCACTGTACCAATCACTGGGTAGCCCAAACCATTTCCTGTGTGTCAAGCTGGGCAGCAGGGACTGGAGCCGTGTTGGAAAGGTTGTGGAGGAGGATCAGTGAGGTGAGCATTACATTTGATCCCTGTTTCCACATAGAATTAGTCCCTGAAAGAACCATTTAACATAGTTTGCCATCATTTTATTCACAGCTGAGTCTGGTGTTATACATTGAGAAAAAAAGACAATGTAGCAGCACTCTGCAAATCAGATAAAGTACAATAATGCCATAGTCACAAAAAAATATTATAGTGCTAATGCTAGGCGTAGGGATTTGCTCTGGTAGGCAGGGTAAGCGGACGCAATACAGAGGCAAACCACGGTTGAAAAGCAAAAGTCAGTGTTTATTCACACAAATAAGGCAGAAAAGAAACACAACACTTGGCAGGGCCCTGGTGTTAATTCACACCACAGGAATCCTCGTGTTAATTCACACAGAAAAAGTCTACAAAACTCAAAAACACGTCACCTGGCAGTCCACAGCAGGCTTTAGGGCGCCTGGCTTCCAGCTGGCAGCTCTCAGCCTTGCAGTATGGCAGAACTCCTCAGCTCCCAAAACACAGAGCTCCACTATCACCTGGAGGTTCATTCCACACCCAGCTGAGCTGCTGGCTGGGCTTTAAAACCCCAGCCCAAAACCTGGCCAGGACGTGGGGAACAGCCACCCACCCTGCTCTTTGGCTGCTCCAGATAAGAACCGGCCTGGATTGGCTTTACAGCCACACTAAGTAAACAGTGTCAGCGAGCACTAGCTGCCCCTGACACACAAAATTACCGGTTCTTATCTCACCGAGGCCAGGAACCTCGGTGACACGTACCTTCCGTCAATGACGGACCCCTGCGCCTTCCTACAAAGCGTAGCATTAGCACTATAATATTTTTTGTGACTATGGAATTATTGTACTTTATCTGATTTGCAGGGTGCTGTTGCATTGTCTTTTTTTCTCGAGGTTTTTGCCATGGCAGCGTGCACCTGCGCATTGGGAGGTGCTGACTAACCCCTTTTTCTTTGGTGTTATACATTGTTCACATCATATGGAGCTGAAGGGTCTCAACAGAAACCACATTCCTTTTGCCCATTTTGGTTTCAGAGGAAGACTTTCAGAACCTTCAATTAAAATTGGTTATACCTTAATCTTAATTTTATCAGTGACAAACACATCTTGTACTGGCTGTAGAACCTAATTAAAACATCAATGCTACACATGTATAGCTGGGAAAAGAATGGAAAGTTTTAGAAAATGACTTCTCTTTGCTCTGCTGGCACATGAAATAGAGAATAGGCATTGTGGCTGGTTATACAGGTGCATGCTATTAAATATAAAGGATTAAAAAGTTTCTAACTACTGTATACTGTACACATTATTTTCCAACATGGACATTCATTTCAAACAATGTAAAGTTGCCTTCTGCACAAGATTGAGTACTAGGTTACCCAACGTACTGTAAGAGCAGGAGAAGTGATGAGTTGGGCGCTCAGATATGCCAGTATTTTTTACTTCAAAAAGTCGCAAGTCATGTGATTGGGCCGTTTTGGCAACATTTGGTCAATTTTTGCGATATTTAGTCGCCACTTTTTAAAGTGGTCTATGTTAAAGAGTTAAAAGTCAGATTAGACCTGTATTTTGAAAAGTCACAAAAAAGTTGCAACCTACGCCAGGCGACCCTACTTACACCTAATGGTGTAAACCAGATTACACTGACACCACATATATTATTAAGGTGCACCAGTTCAGAAATTTGGTGCTTGCACACAAAGCAACGCCAGACTTAAAACTGACAAAAAAAACAACAACCCTAAATGATAAAAGTACCCCTTTATCTTTAAAGGTGTTTGTCAATTTCCAATACGATTGGTCAAAATGCCATATATAGTCATGCACACTCCATATAAGTATGCATGACTGTATACTGTCCCACAGCTGTCTGAATGGAAGCCCCCAGCTGACCAAGACTGCTCCACCATTCAGCCGCCATCGCTCCACAGCAGCAGCATGATGTCCTCGGAGTAGCGGGGCAGGCTGCAATTTAGCCTCTGCTCCTCCTCCTCCTACACACAGTGTGATGTGTCCCAGTATCCTGCTGCTGGGGAGCGCAGATCATCAGAGGAACCAGGTGAGTAGTGTTTGTCTTTATTCACTTCCTGTGAAGGGGGCACATATCGGAATATCTACTGAGAGGGGGCACATATCGGAATATCTACTGAGAGGGGGCACATATCGGAATATCTACTGAGAGGGGGCACATATTTTGGCATATCAACTGTCAGGAGGCACATATCTTGGCATATCTACTGTGAGCGGGCACATATCTTGGCTAGTGTTGATTTCAGGGAATATTCAATTTACTGTGAAGCCGAATTTCCTCATACTTCGTGGTAGCAAATCGATTTTCCCTGAAATAGTGCAAAAATAAAAAATAAATATTTACCTTATCCATTTGCTCGCAACAGGCCGGCTGGTACCATCTTGATTGAAGATCTCGTACAAAAATCCAAGAGTGGATGAGGTATTTTTAAAATTTATTTTACACCCGATTATTTTACAATGACGGGGAGCGGTGCAATTGCTGCTGCCTGTCATTGCACTCATTGCTTACAAAGAACTGCGCTCCATGACGAAGTAATTCGTCACAAAGCAATTTTTTTTGTCAAATTTGGCAAAGCACTTGAATTGAATTTTTGAATACTTCACTCATCTCTAATCTTGGCATATCTGCTGTTGAGGAGACACATATCTGGGCCTAGCTACTATGAGGGGGCACATATCTTGGCATATCTGTGAGGGGGCACATATCTTGACATATTAATTGTAAGCCCCATTGGGAACAGCAAGTGATAATCAGGTCTGCAGAATATATCTGCTCTGTGGAATATGTCGGCACTATAAAAGCGAGTTTAATAGACGGTAGACAAAAACACTAACCCCTTTAAGTGCCTAACCTCATCAATATTTTTTTTGGACAGTGGGGAAGGGAATTCATGTTGAAATGGGGAGAAAATACAAGCTCCATGCAGAAGACCTCTGAAATGCCAAAGAGCAACCTATGAAATAGGGATGGTGATGGCTCATAATGCTCTTCACTGACTTTGTAGCTTGCCACCATGTTGTTTTTTTCCAAAGACAGATTTGATATAACAATGTTCTGTAGAATAAAAATGATTTTACGTTCCCATGTATGGCACGTATAGTCACAGCAAGGAATAATGTGACTTATTTACATTTCTGGGAGCAAATGATAGTATTTTATGAACAACAGCTACTTGAAAGCGATTACCAGAAGTACTGAACTGATAACGGAACATGATATTGAAATAAATGACTCCCTAGTTCACAACATATCCATCAAACCAGGGATGTCTTCAGATAATTGCAGAGGAGCATAGAGTGTAAAGCAAATCAGTGCTCAAAACGCATTATAAATGCTATATATCACTTTGAGACGCCGTTGGGGTGGCTTGTCAGATTAAACATTCCAGATCCAAATGTCTTTTTTGAAAAATGATGTCAATCTCTTCATTGAGCTGCAAATATACAGGTACAACATTGGAAAGTTATATAGAAGAGCAGTATGAGCGAATAAATAAATTATATCTTCGCAACAGGTCTACTGTGACCACCAAGAACTTCCAGAGCTTTCAGTCTAAGGCTGGGTTCACATGCCACATATCCGTTGTCGGAGACTTTGTTTTGTGCCTGAGGATGTCAATCACAATGGCTTAATGGTTAGCACTGTTGCCTTGCTGCGTTGGAATACAATCAAGGGCAACATCTGCTTGGAACTTGCATGTTCTACCCATATTTTTGTAGGTTTTCTCCAATATTTAAAAAAACATACTAATTAGGTTTGAATTTGGATTGTGAGCCCCAATGGGGACAGGTACCAACGTGAGTGACGACAACCTCTGCACAGTGGATCATCACTTTTTAAATAATAATGCAACATTTTTCTGTTGATCGTCACATCTAATGCCATCGGACATAAAAGTCTTTGCATCAAAAACTATGGGAACAGTTTGCCTCTAGCATTTTTCTACTACACCTGATGGAATTATGATAGGGTGGCAGAAGAAATTTAAAAGTGACCTGAAATGGTAATATTTGACTAAATTTTTGTATTATTAAAGAAAGGGTCATGGGAGTCACCATGACCGTCAACATGACTATCCATTTTGACCCATGACCACCAGCAGAAAGTAAGTTCAGAAGATAAAAAGCTAAGAAAATGTGGCCAACATATCGGGTCCAGGGACATTATGAAATCCTTTTACCAAAGTTCAGGTCCCAAAAATTGGGCAAGTCATAAGACGAAATAAAATTATGAAATTCTACTCTTTGCAGATTAACACTTTCTTGGTTTTGGTTACTTTTGCTTTATATTCCACATCACTTTTACTGTCTTTATATTTATAAAAAGAAGGTGGCAATTCAACTTTTTCATGTAGCAAATAAGTTATCACTGACATTTTCAGATGAAAAGCACAATATATCTTACTTGTCAAGAGGCCGGTGCCAGTTAGAAGCAGTCACTGCTATGGGCGGTCAAGGCATGTGAGACTGAACATCTGAAATCTGCTAATGCCACACATTTCATCTTCACACTATTTCTATCAAAACCCCATTAAGTAGCACAGCGTGATCTGTCAAGGTTCTGATGACCATTGCTACTTCCTTACTTACTTCAGGATGGGTGAATACTGTCATAATTTAACCCTGTATGTAGTCATCAGAGCTCTGCTGGGCTAGTGCTCAATTATTTAGGTAAAGAAAACATATTTTATATGCAGTCACTAAAGGTACATTATACAGGAGCCCATTTAAAGAGACACTTCTCTCATTTAATAATATATACTGGGGAATGAGGCATTTTGGAAGAATTAAAAGTAATGTGAATAGTAAATGACCACCAGCAGAAAGTAAGTTCAGAAGATAAAAAGCTAAGAAAATGTGGCCAACATATCGGGTCCAGGGACATTATGAAATCCTTTCACCAAAGTTTAGGTCCCAAAAATTGGGCAAGTCATAAGACGAAATAAAATTATGAAATTCTACTCTTTGTCATCAACTGACAAGTGTATGAATAATAACAATATTATGAATACACTATCAGAAGTGTAATGCATTTTGCAGCAGATTTCTCACTCTGTAGCCATATGATATTCACACCCACTCAGGGACAGTTCTGTGCCTGCTCCTAAAGAGCTAGCAGAAGCTCCCTATGTTCTCCCAGCCTCAGCTATGTGATACATTTTCTACTTTTCCACCATCTCCTAGACACAGTAGAGGCAGCAGAAAGTGTAGCACATGATATATAAGCTTTTACTTTAACAAATGATGAGCCAAACACTCAATCTAACACCTTCTCATGTAGCCCTTCTGCTGCTCTCCTCAGTATAATAGAATCCATCCGAATATCTTGCTTCATAGTTGGGGTTTCTCAGTGAGGGCACAGATTCTAGAAGATTACAGATAATAAACTAGTAGAAGCTCCCCATGTTCTCCCAGCCTCATCACTGTGATACATTTTCTACTTTCCCACCATTCCATAGACACTGCAGCATGTGTAGGATACAATATATAAGAGTTTATGTCAACAAATGAGCAATCAAGCTCTCAGTTAAGCACCCTCTCGTATAGTCCTTCTGCTTTGTGTAATAATAATAATACAATCCATCTGACTTTCTTGTTCATAGTTGTGGTTTCTCAGTGAGTGCACAGATTCTAGAAGATTACAGATAATGATGAGTGTAATAGACAGAAAAAGGGAAAAAAAGGCATTTGGTATCTAAAAGGGGTTGTCCAGGTTCAGAGCTGAATCCGAACATATCCCCTTCTTCACCCAGGCAGGCCCTGTGATATGAGCATTGGAGCATTTCATGCTCCGATGCTCTCCTTTGCTCAGAAGGCTTTTTCTGGAGATCCGGAGATGTAATGGGCTCTCCATGGGTAAAGCTAGATGGAGGCTTCCACCTAGCAGTGAGCCCTGTGATGTCACCAGCACTAATAGGTGGGCTTTTATGCTGCCCTAGCCAGTAAAACAGCTAGGGCAGCGCTAAAGCCCATTTTATTAGTGCCGGTGATGTCACTGGGAACACTGCTAGGCGGAAGCTTACACCTAGCAGTGTCAAAAATATAAACAAACAGCCCTTACCCTGTGCAACACAGCTCAGGGCACGGGAGAGCATGCTCCGATGCTCAGATCAGAGGGCCTGCCTTGGTAAAAATGGGGATATGTCTGGGTTCAGCTCTGAACCCGGACAACCCCTTTAAGAAAAGCACTTTTGATGGAGATGTAGATGTCATTCTTAATCCTGCAAGATGGCTCCCATATACTCCAGCTCTCAGACAACGCCTTATCTTCTCCAAAGCACGAAGGTTCCATCTTACTGGAGAACCTGCCTCCTTGATGTGTCATATGTGATGTATGCTATGCTGCTGTTAGTGAAGACGCCATTACAAGATGGCGCTTGCTGTTAGATATTTACATAGTTCCCATACCAAAGTTAGTAAAACAATGCACAATGCGCAGATGTCAGGTATTATTTATTTTCTTATTATTGTATTCTCGCCAATGAAACAATGCCCTGAGCCTCAGGGGGATGCCCCTTCTGATAACCTTATAAACTGCTTCACTTTCTTGAATAAATGAGAAATTGCTTTGACCTTACTGAGTGTCACTGTTATTTCTTCAGTGCACGTAAAATTCTTTGGATTATTGCTAATTTGGAGCAGTAGACCAAACTTGGTTGGCCCTGATTGGGGACATCTTCAACACATTTATTAAGGAGATATACTACAAGGTTTATCATAGCATATACTACTTATTTATGGGGAAAATGTAACCATTGGGTATATTTTACCTGTACTCTAAAATATGACATCACCAATAGAAACAAAGCATTAAAAACAGCAATAATGTAACATTGAATGACCATCCATCCCATTCTACAAAAATGTCAAAATGTATATTCATCTATTCTAGGGAATTTTGGTGAAAGCTGTGTCTTTATTTTCACTCAAACAAGCTTCCTAAGCACATTCTGCTACTAACATTACTCATGCCATCAAAATCCATTTTCTGTCTCTGCTGGAAAAAAAAATCTCTAATATGAAATGGATTAACATAGAATGCTACTAATTGTTTGTATATAACCATATCCAACATATAATTAAGACAAACATCGGCTCCCTGCGTGCAGCACTTAGTTGGTCAGGAATCGGAGAGGCTTTTTACCTTCTTTTCCTGCACCGCAGATGTGCAATATGCAGCTAAGTAACCATGAGATAACAAATGACCTCGGAAGATGTGCGTTATGAATCAATGTCTGTAATGCCTGACTACGGACCATTTTTCTGTAGTCATTAACTATAATTAGCAGAGCAAAACATGATTTATGCAGCACCAAGATGTGCAATGCAAGCTAACGGACTGTAAAAACAAGAGAAGTGCAAGTTGTGAGAAGAACAAAGTGAAAAAAATTGAACTTTTGTAGAACATTAATGTCTTCTGTGATGTTCAAGTTCAAGCTCAGATTAATACATTATCAAACATGGGTGATGGAGTGCCAGGATAAAATGTCATATAATCATTCTTATCATTTTTATTTTTTTAAACTCTTGCTGAAAAGGGACATAGACTTTCAGGTATTTTCTAAAATAGACATGTCAGGAGTACACTGAAATAGCTGATCGATTCCAGTGCTGGTTTCGGACCCCTGCCAATCAGATAGTAATGGCCTATCTTTAGATCCCTCATCACTGTCCAGGGATCTAGCCTTCACTGCAGGAAAGCAGATGGGCTGCTAGCTTCAGGGATAGTCCCGGTGTAGTTGTCAGCTGTCCCACAGGGGTCAGGGACTCTGGTGTAAGCACCAGAAGCTCAGGATACATAAAACACACCAAATCCCAGAAAAACAACAGGTAAAGTCTGAACAGTCACTAAGACTTGAATGCAGGTTTCTGAGATCCAGACAGCACAGTTGAAGCATAGATGGAGGAAGACAAAGGATAAACAGACAGGCAGGGTGACAGTGAAGATACAGAGGAAGCAGACAAAAAGAGTTAGCAAAAACACAGACAGAACTGAAACTGGAATTGCTGGAACACCCATGCAGAGCAGGTGCAATCTGGGGTAAAGACAGGAACAAATGCAGGATAAACGCAACAGCACAAGACCATCAGAACATCTTTGCTGGTCACCAAGGAACCTAAAACTCAGGTACCCTCCAGCTGGAGAGGGCACCTTAAATACCCAGGGACCCCCAGCCATTGGCTAGGCAAGTATTTGGAAGCGCTCACAGAGGCTGCAGGTGAGCATGCGCCCTAAGGAGACAGAGGCTTGAAGACAAGGCAGAAGCATGGAGGCAGCAGCATGGTGAGTAGTACAGGTATCATGCCCACAGGGGAGATCAGGGCAGCGGCAGATGTAGACAACTGAACTAACCCATGAATGGGAAGATGGGAATTTCCCTTTATGTAAGAGCCAAGTAAGAATAGTTAAAGTGGTCCTCCAGGATTATAATATCTAAAGGATAACCTGCCAATCAGCGGACTAAAGGGGCCATATTAGTTGTGTAAACTTCTGAGTTTCCTGGTGATTTTGGTAAAGAATAATCTCTTATTTACAGTGACAATTCTACCAAGAAGGCCTGGTGGCAGAACTGGTGGAGGTGAAAATTGTTGGAGTCCTGAAAGTCACTTCTATAACATTGTCTGATTCACATCTCATATAAAGCTATTTTGGAACAAATGCTTTTCGATAGAGACAAAAATGAACAATTCACATCTAGAAGCTATTCAGAGCATTTGTCCATGAACACGATACAGTAGATACAAAGATATTTTGATATATCTCAAACCGTCTGCTGCAATGTGCTTTTGATGACCTGAGAAGGAATTACTACCCATTAAAAGTGACCTAACCTTGACTTCTTTATGTTCATTGACAACGGCAAGATGTGATATGATTTCTATTAGTTTTTATGCTAGGGTGAAAAGGTAAGGTTTCTTTATGGCTTTCTTTCAGCTATCTTCTGCAACTTTCATGTGCACAAAAGGGAACAAATGAACCTTAAACCTTAACCATTAAATGCCATTTATTTTCCTATTAAAATGGTGCAGGCACAATATTCTGGGGCAAAATAAACCTTAATATATATGCCCTGGTGTCTTTTGCACTCTGGGAAATTAACAAATTCTGTATGCAGTGAGCCTCTAGGAGCCTGAGGATAGGAGTGGTAGTGGTGGCCCTAGTGTGGTGTTACTGTGTCATGGTGTCCTTCCTCATGGCATCGCTCTCTGGGGTTCGTTATAATGAAAACTGTGATGTTGAAAGGAACCAGGCAGAGATTGTTGAACAATGAACGTCTTCCTTTTTTGTAAGTGCAAAAACAGATCAGAGCACATACAGCAGCAGTTCGTACAAAGTTCAATTTTTCCCTCCCAGGTGATGGGGTATGGTGGCTGGTAATGTGGCAGAAGATGATACTCAGATATTTGCTAGCTGACAATGTTTCTCTCTGGATTCCCTTCCTTATAGCTTTAATCTGGCACCTGTGGCTGTAGGTGTCCACCGAATGATTCAGGCTTCTAATTGTTCTTAGCTCTCGTGATAGTGTCTGAATGTGTTTCCCACCACTTTGCAACAGAGTCTTGATAGCTTGATCGCTTGAAGTTCCTCAGTGGCCTAGGACCCTGCAATCTCCCTGGGGCAATTACCTCTTCCTAGGTGAGCTTCCTGTGTGGGCCACCTGGGACAATTACGTCCTCCTAGGTGAGCCTCTGTGGTCCCTCTGGCCTGGAGGAGTCAGAGGTGGATGGCATTCTCCCTCACATCTCACTCTCTTCTCTCAAACCGACTCTCCCTAGCTCAGCCCCACTATTGGCAGGAAGTCAAACTAGCCCACTCCTACTAGGAGATGAAGGAATGTAATGCTAAGTTCCATTTCTGTTACCAAATATTGCCAACCTTACCCTATCTGCTGGTGAACAAGGTGCATAACATTCACATTGCATTTACATTAGTAGTACCCCCAGTACCATATGGTGGCCACATGTGTGCTTACTGGAAACATACTGGGCAATAAGTAATTTTCATTTCACAATATTAGCAGTATTACAGTTTTATCAATACTTCACCTTTGTGTTATTACTACAGCTATTGTGCTCACTTTTATGGTTATTTCTTTAAGGCCTCATGCACACGACCGTTGTGTTCCGTTCCGCAAAATGGGGTTCCGTTGTTCCGTGATCCTTTTCCGTTTTTGTTTCCGTGTGTCTTCCTTTATTTTTGGAGGATCACCAGACATGAAGGAAAGTAAAAAAAAAATCTAAGACAGGTTTGCCATGCAAATGTAAGGAAAAAAACGGACGCGGACGTGCGGACACGGATGACAATCTTGTGTGCCTCCGTGTTTTTTAGCGGTCCCATTGACTTGAATGGGTCCGCGAACCGTTTTCCGCGAAAAAAATAGGACAGGTTATATTTTTTTGACGTACTGGAACCACGGATCACGGACGCGGGTGACAAATGGTGCATTAGCCGAGTTTTCAACGGACCCATTGAAAGTCAATGGGTCCGCAGAAAATCACCAAAAAACTGAACAACGGACACAGAATAAAACAACGGTCGTGTGCATGAGGCCTTACTCTCATTTTCCTGAAATATTATACCTACTTTTCTTGCATCCAAACCAATTGTGCCTTATTAGCTAGTTTCCGTTTGAGTTTGACTTTGTTTCCGTGTCGGTTCCATTTTTTTTGTGGCCCGTATACGGAACCATTCATTTCAATGGGGCCGTAAAAAAACAGAAGTGACTCAGTGTGCATTCCGTTACCATATGTCCATATGTCCACATGTCGATTCCGCAAAAAAATAGAACATATCCTATTATTGTCTGCATAACGGACAAGGATAGGACTGTTCTATTATGGCCAAGCTGTTCCGTTCCTCATAATGTGGAATGCACTCAGACGTCATCTATATTTTTGGTGGATCCGTGTTTTGCAGACCACAAAAAATATACGGTCGTGTGCATGAGCCATTAGGCTAAGTTCACACATATAGAATATATACCATGGAACCAATTTTTAAAAATCCTATCAAAATCAGCAATAAAATTCTCATGTGCATGTTACGTGCAATTTTTGCTTTTGATTTTGGTGTCGAATTTAGCCGTGGGTTTAACTTGCATTGAACGAATGAAATCTGTAGTAAAAATCTGCAGCGATCGCCTGATCAGACGTATCCGTATGGAATTTCTGGAAAACTCCTTCAATGCAAGAAATATCTCAATAACTATTCATTATATTAAGTTAAATGTTAGGATAGAAAGAAGAAGTCTATAAAATTCTTCAAACATTCGCCAATAGCATATAGCATGACTCAATTAGGAGCGAGGGTTAAATGAGTGCTCTGTATAATGCTTTGTGTATATGTCTGTTCACCAGGAAGATACCAGCTGTTCACACATTCGATCCTGCCAAGGATAAGAAGAGGTAGCCAGCTCCAATTTCCTCTCGGTGAGCTCACCATACACACTTTGGCCATATGGAGCTTTTCCCTCTGCCTCAATATCTTGGCAGACTCTCTCCCGCCCCTTGATAGACATACCAAACCAGTAAGCCGTCAGTTATATGATTCATAAGTCCCAGGCCTCACAAGGAGGCTGCTTCTTGCTGCTACAAAATTTCTCATCAAATGTTTTACTGCTTGCTCTATAAACCCATTAATGTCCAAGCAGCTATGAATTGGCCGCGCTACCTCCCTTGACCCCAAGCACAGAACCGCTAATAAAACACTTCTGCTTAAGATAGAAATGGTGCGAGTCAGAATAGTATCCCTGACTGTCTACACCAGGCAAAATATCAATACAAAGCATATGCAGCTGCGATAGGACTGCAAAAAAATGCAATAGAGTTATTAACTTTTCATGGGTACAATCGATTTATGAAAATTTAAGGTTTGTAATAAAGGCTTAATGTTTTTTATTTTTAGTAAATTGAGAAATATATTTTAAATTTGTATTCTGGCTCGGTAAATGTTGAACGTCTGGATCACAAAGCATCTTACTAGACATACTTTAGCTCAAATTTGGTTAAAAGGCTGTTCAAGCCACATAAAAAAGGGTTGCAGCTGGATACACAAGATACAGAGCTTAGGCTACTTTCACACTAGCGTTTTGGCTGGATCCAGCAGGGTCCAGCAAAAACGCTTCCGTTACTGATAATACAACCGTCTGCGTCCGTTATGAACAGATCCGGTTGTATTATTTTTAACATTGCCGAGACGGATCCGTCATTAACTCCATTGAAAGTCAATGGGGGACGGATCCGTTTTCTATTGTGGCAGAGAAATCGGATCTGTCCCCATTGACTTGCATTGGGGTAATGCCGGATCCGTCTTGCTCCGCATCCCAGGATGGAAAGCAAAATACAACATGCTGCGGTTTGTTCTCCGGTATGGGAACGGAACTAAATGGAACGGAATGTATTTTGGAGCACTCCGTTCTGATCAGTTCAGTTTTGTCCCCATTGACAATCAATGTGGACAAAACTGAAGCATTTTTTCCCGGTATTCAGCCCCTATAACGGAACTCAATACCGGAAAACTTAAACGCTAGTGTGAAAGTACCCTTACACTCACCGATCCCCTGCCGTTGCCATTTCTAAGGGCTCGTGTCTCTTTGCGTGACCTTTCTGTAATGGAATAATATTGACAGCTTTATGAATCAATCATGATAATGCCGTGCGCTTTCTAAGTCCAGAACACACGATCCCTCTCACACATGGAACGTGATTCCTGCAAGGGACACGCTTGTTTGAAAGAGCCCTAACAGAGTCTAGGTTTCCCCTGTGCTTAATTTCCTGCTGATGTCATGTCAGGAAATAGCTTAAAATGCTGCTCAGCCAATTACTGGATCATCACTGGCGTCAGTGATCAGTTGAGTGGCAGTCAATGGAGGACGGATGCGTTTTCTATTGTGGCAGATTGTGGCAGAGAAATCGGATCTGTCCCCATTGACTTGCATTGGGGTAATGCCGGATCTGTCTTGCATCAGCATCGCAGGATGGAAAGCAAAATACAACATGTTGCGGTTTGCTCTCCGGTCTGGGAACGCAACTAAATGGAACGGAATGCATTTTGGAGAATTCCGTTCTGTTCAGTTCAGTTTTGTCCCCATTGACATGCTCAGCCAATTACTGGATTATCACTGGCGTCAGTGATCGGTTGAGTGGCATTTACAGCTATTTCCTGCCATGTTGGGACAGGAGCAGGGGGCCCAGGTACCAATAGAATGAGGTGGAGGATTGGTGAGGTGAGCATATACACTCACCTAAAGAATTATTAGGAACACCATACTAATACGGTGTTGGACCCCCTTTTGCCTTCAGAACTGCCTTAATTCTACGTGGCATTGATTCAACAAGGTGCTGATAGCATTCTTTAGAAATGTTGGCCCATATTGATAGGATAGCATCTTGCAGTTGATGGAGATTTGAGGGATGCACATCCAGGACACGAAGCTCCTGTTCCACCACATTCCAAAGATGCTCTATTGGGTTGAGATCTGGTGACTTTGGGGGCCATTTTAGTACAGTGAACCCATTGTCATGTTCAAGAAACCAATTTGAAATGATTCGAGCTTTGTGACATGGTGCATTATCCTGCTGGAAGTAGCTATCAGAGGATGGATACATGTTCTCATTCTGTTTACGCCAAATTCGGACTCTACCATTTGAATGTCTCAACAGAAATCGAGACTCATCAGACCAGGCAACATTTTTCCAGTCTTCAACAGTCCAATTTTGATGAGCTCGTGCAAATTGTAGCCTCTTTTTCCTATTTGTAGTGGAGATGAGTGGTACCCGGTGGGGTCTTCTGCTGTTGTAGCCCATCCGCCTCAAAGTTGTGCGTGTTGTGGCTTCACAAATGCTTTGCTGCATACCTCGGTTGTAACGAGTGGTTATTTCAGTCAACGTTGCTCTTCTATCAGCTTGAATCAGTCGGCCCATTCTCCTCTGACCTCTAGCATCCACAAGGCATTTTTGCCCACAGGACTGCCGCATACTGGATGTTTTTCCCTTTTTACACCATTCTTTGTAAACCCTAGAAATGGTTGTGCGTGAAAATCCCAGTAACTGAGCAGATTGTGAAATACTCAGACCGGCCTGTCTGGCACCAACAACCATGCCACGCTCAAAATTGCTTAAATCACCTTTCTTTCCCATTCTGACATTCAGTTTGGAGTTCAGAAGATTGTTTTGACCAGGACCACACCCCTAAATGCATTGAAGCAACTGCCATGTGATTGGTTGACTAGATAATTGCATTAATGAGAAATAGAACAGGTGTTCCTTATAATTCTTTAGGTGAGTGTATATATATATTATTTTTTTTACGCTGTTTGTAACTTATTTCTACTTTACTGGAATACTCCTTTAAGTACTCCAATTTGTCATTAAACAAAAGCAATACATTATTTCTACATGCTAGCAAAACCCCTGCTATTTACAACACAAAACTTAAGGGTGACTTACTAACAGAAAGACGTCTATATTAGGTGTATTTCTGGAGCAGATTGTGCCGCAAAGGTTCTTTGCGCCGCAATCTGAGACTTTTCCCTGCTCACCCCAGGTGTAAAAAAGTGGGTGTTATATGGACAGGGAAATTGAACGGGCTGGCAGGCCCATCTCGTTCATCATTTTCTAAATCTTTCTAAATCTAAAAGGTAGCTGGCGTAGATTTAGAAGCAGCATTGGATCCGCCGAAGTTATGTAGAGGCTGTTGCCTCTACATAACTTAGGCGGATCCACCGCCAGTGCAGGGCCTTATTCAGACCAGTGTCTAAAACGCTAGTCTTAATAAATGACCCACTTAGTTTCTGAATGTAGACAAATGCAGCATAGGCATCTCACAACTCTCGTAATGCACCACCAATGACGCCAGGTGAGGCAATCGCCTCAGGTAGCACCAGGAAGGGGCAAGAGGGGGCAGCAGAAGGGCCATGGGCAATGAGCCCTTTCATTGTAGCAAAGGAATTAGGTTAGGAAATTGGCATGGGGGGCGCCGTTTCAGTTTTTGCCTCAGGCAGCAGAAAGGCTAGGTACATCGCTGTTCATGATTTTATGTTTTTCTTTCTTTTCTTTTTTTTAAAGCTGGTCATCTTGTACCACATATCCTGGGATGTGTGGAACCAAGAGGAAAGGTAAGGAAGGACACATCTGTAAATTGTTTAAAGACAACCCCTCTGCATATGTCCTATTGCAACATTAGAGTGCACCCCTCCTCACCCCTTGGGAAATCCCTCTCCCACCACCTCAAGGAGTCATGGTTGGGAGTTGCTAAGTACAAGTGTCTACTACTCTGATGTACCCAACCTATTTATACATTACATCTATTAAAATAAATGGCCAGCATGTAATAACATACTGTATATTCCCATGGAATAGGGATTACATGGAAGCAATCAACCTCCAATCAATCTCCAAGAAGTCAACCTGTTCTGCCTCCAGCAGAGATAGATTCATTTCAGTTCACGTCTATTTCATTTCTAATTCATTCTGCTGAAATTTCTGTATTCATGTAGTTATTAGTTAGGTAACAGCACCATCTTGCGTGGTAAAAATGTATTGCACTCTGTTTTCTTGTTAATAGAGATTATTGCTTTGTGGGAGGTGCTAGGCATTGTGGATAGTGCAAGGCATTCTGGAAAGGAGAAGCCCAGTCTTCAGTCTACATGCAGACTATAGGACATCAGCAAAGCTGTTTCATGCAGTTCTCCTTCTTAAACGCCACCATCTTTGTGCAAGTATATCTGGTGAGTGAGATCTACCTTGTTTCAGGGACATTATGTTATGCAGAGCTGTTTAGCTAGGTACTGTATAAGTGTCACTCAGGGAGTTATTTCTGTTAGCTAGTCATGCAGTTCTATGTATAGGCAGCCATTTTGGACATATGCTTTCTCTGTCAAGGTATTACTGTACATGCTATTCTATATGTTTTACTTACACAAGCCATTTGTATTTTTGTAGTTTTACCAATTCACAATCCTGTTGACCAATAAACAAGTTAGAATACAGAAAACAGTCCTCTTATTTGGAAGACACAAATGGTTTATACGGAATGTCAGACTGCACACTGTGTAAACGTATATGAAGACAGAACACAACATCTAAAAATGGGGTTGTCTTTATGAGACCACTTTGTTGAAGGTCAAAACCTAATAGGTCAGTTGAATATTCTTCTCTGGATATGCAAGGTAATTCATCAAGTTAGAAATGCTCAACAGGCTTATTGGGGGTAGGTCTCGCACAGCCATGTCTAACTAAAGTCTAAAAGAAATCTTTCAGTTACTGTAAAACCTCTTTGAAAAGAGTACTCAAAATTTCTCAGGAAAATTGTATTTTAGTGGAGCCGTCCTTTCAAACAAAAGAGTGCAATTAAACGGCTGTCTAAACAGAGTTTGGTCTTCTCAAAGAACTGGTCTTTTGAACGATGCCATAATAGTACCTTTTTAGCCAATCAATGGCCTCAGTGGTGTACGTCATAAGACCACTGAGGCCAGTGATTGCTTGCAGAGGTATACAGGACAAGCAAAACATTACTTCACGGCTGCAAGACAGCTCCAATGGACCAGTCTGTACGTATGGAGGGACTATTATCTCTGTTTGCGCATATGGCACTCAACAAAGCCTTTATGGCAGCACACACAAGCCGCATGGCTCCATGCACTGCTGTACTGCAGTGTTGATGAGCTTTAAAGGGGTCAACCCATGACTTATGTAAAAAATGAAAATCAAGCATCATATAGTACATGACAGTCTCTTTCAAAGAAAGCTAGAACCAGCCCTGTACCTCACATGGATCCTGAGATCTCCCCATTCATTGTTCTAATTGATCTGCTAGATTTATATTAAGCTGGCAGTTCAGAGGGAGCGTCCATTCTGCTACAGCTTAGGAGATGTGTCCTTTCTGCTGCAGCTTAGGAGGCAGTTTAAGGATGAAACTGAGCATGTGTGGCCATCTCAGTGAGCAGGTCAAAGAGATAAGACAAAATAACAAACAGCAGGTGGCGCTATACAGATATATTTTATTGAATAACTCAGTGGCTATGCTAAATTTTTAATTACGTGTAATTACAAAAGTATTCAGATCCAGGTGCTGGTTTGAAAACTGTTAAATATTTTTCGTGGGACAACCACTTTAAGTTCTCGACTTTGTTCCTGTATCTGTATAGATGGCTACCAAAGGCTTATATTCAGCGAATGTTACTTTTGAGCGTTATGTATGGATCTATATATAATTTTTAATCTGTTTGCAGAATAGAACTGCTGAGACTTTGCTGCTGTCTGAAATCTGAATGACCCAAAGTAAGCGAATTACAAGTCTTCCATTTTTATTGGGAAAGGTAAATTAATTTAAACCCCATGACAGTGTGAGTATACAGGGACAAAGGCCTTTTATAAGCCTTCAAGGGCAAGTCTAACAAATATTTAATTTGCATTTGAGCAGTTATTGAGTTGCCTGGGAACAAAGTCAAAGATTTAGTAGAAATATGAAATGGAGAGGACAGGATATAAATTAGAGGGGAGAACAAACAGGTCAAACTCTGTTAAAGGACGATTCTGAAATGCTTAGCTATCAAAGGATAAAAGGTCAGTAAGTAAAAGCGGCAGAGGCAGTGGGAATTAAAGCCATCAGAAAATCTTTCTTAAGATATTATTATGATAATAAAATTTCCAGGGTCTCTTTACACCGCAGGACAAATTATGATTTAATTTTAAAAGCACTTTTGTAATGATCTCGAGGGTGCGATTCGGCGAGCCACAGTCTGGTCATACCTGTCACATTGTGCATTTCATTACTGTATGTTATTTTCCATATAAATATGAACTGAACCCGCAAAGGTCATTATGACTTACTCGCGCATAAACCTTCTACAGTATAAACCCTTAAATGTGAATTTCCAGCCTGGAACACCATTTTATTTTATTTTTAATCTAAGTAAGTTCAAAATTCTGTGAGGACTAATTTCTTATTAAATCTTCTGAATGAGTAGAACCGAAAAAGTTCCAACGAAGCAAAAAGAATGAAGTCCCATAATCACATGTCAACAAATGTGGCCTCTGCTAACAAACATCTAAGGGTACATTCACATCTGGAATCATGGAATCCAGCGTACTGTTTGGGCAGAGAACAGCCTGCTAGTTTTCACCGTATCCCCCAATGCGGATACTGCAGGATCCTCATTGACTAAAATGGAATCCGGCAGTGATTAAGACAATTGCTGGGCTTTAGACAGGACAAATACCACAGCATGCAGCATTTTTCATCTGGCCATTTGGCATTTATTTTGAAACAGTCTACCGGAACAGGCTGCTTGATCGCCTAACACTAGTGTAAACCTAGTGTAATGGTCTATCTATGCAGGCAAATAGTCAGCACCCGTCTACTACAGAAGAACGGGATGCAAATGACCCATTAATAAGTTCTGACTCTGATGCCACCAAATGTAAGGCAGCTATCCTATAAGTCAATGTTCGACCATTTAAATAGGCCTTGAGACATGATAATAAGTAAGCCAACACCTCATCTGCAGATAGTTGTTTTAGGGTAATTGCTCCTCATCAATGCAGAGCAGAGAGGACTGGCTTAACTGGGAGAGAGGCCTAAGTCAGGATTTGGGGGTACGTATCTTTCCTTGGGGAGAGAGCACCTTAATTGGTGTGAGGAAAATTATAAGTCATACATGCTCCTCTGGAGTTCTGGGAAAAAAAGGGATGCAAATGAGCTCTTAACAAGCTCTGCCTCTAATACCACCAGATGTATGGAAGCTATCCTATAAGTCAATGTTTGATCCTTTAAACAGGCCTTGAGGTATGACACCAATATTAAATAAGTCAGCACCTCATCTGCAGCCAGTTGATTCGGGGTAATTTCCCCTTATCAGTGTAGAGCAGAGAGTAATGGCTTAACTGGGTGAGAGGCCTAAGTCAGGATTCGGGGGGTACTATCTCTCCTTGGGAAGAGAGCACCTAATCGGCGTGAGGAGACTTATAGGTCATACATGCTCCTCTGAGATTCTGGGAACAAAGGGATGCAAATGAGCTCTTAACAAGCTCTTCCTCTAATCCCACCAGATGTAAGGCAGCTATCCTATAAGTCAATGTTCGACCCTTTAAACAGGCCTTGAGGCATGACTTGGATATTAAATAAGCCAGCACCTTTCCCTTTTCTGCTTACACTGAACACTGAGGGCAGGGTCAGCATTTGTCTCATAAATTTTAAAAGGGCAAAATGATATTGAAAGATAATGGCTCTGATTTATCTTATTTTCACTTCAGAATTCTGGCCTCAAAAAGTTGCAAAATAGTCCTTTTGCAACTTTTTGGGCTCACTTGCGCAAACCTTTTTTTACTTTTTACATTTTTACACCACTCACTCCAGTTTTGTAACGTGGGTGGAATAGTGGGTGTGGTTAGCTATGTTAATGAGTTTCATTCCAGATTTATCATCAAGACTTTTTTTTTTAAAACTCACAAAAAAGTCGCAATCTCACTCCAGTAGGAGGGTGGAGTAGCTTTTCAAGACAAAGTGTTAGGTTTAAGCATAAGACAAATTTATCAAATAACGTGCAACATTAGATAAATGTGGCATTGAATACCCCCAACGCAGACTCAAGCAAAAATGACTTCAAGTATTTCCCTCATGATAGATTCCCCCCAATATCATTTTCCAAAGCTGGAGCAGGTAATATAGGAACCCTGCATTTACACCAGGTTTTGGAGAGAGCTTGGCTACATATGATAAAATATTCCATAAAAGTAAAAGTCATTTTCTGAAAAAATTAATAAAAAAAGGATCAATTTTACACTGGGTTCCAATGGAAAAATGTTTAACAAGCCCCCACGTGCCATTTATATTACCAGGCTATTTTTTACGTGGCCTAGTGTTTTTTTTGGCTCTGTCTGGCAGGGTGCAGCTGCCACTTCTGCACCCTCTGTAGACATGTATGTCCTTGGTCTTCAGGCTCATAGTTAAAGGGGTTTACCCATCTTGCTATTTCATCCTCACCTGCAGCCAGCTCTGGAGTTCACTTCCTGGTTTCCTGCTTCTAAGGCTGGGCGGGCTTAGGCAGTTTGAGTAAAGGCCGGCCACGCCTCTTTATGACATCACACTGAGAACTCAGTCCTTGCGTGCTCGTTCATGTGGATGTAATGTCCTTCCCTCTGTGTTCCTCCAATCCATAAATGCGCCCCCTTTGTTCCCTCAATTACATCATGGCTTCCCCCTTTGTTCCTCCATTCCATAATAGAGTTCCTCCTGAATTGCAGAGGAACCCCTTTATTGTCATGTATTGTAAAATCTTTGGTGGTGCATTTACTCACCTATTTTGAACTTGTCCCGATCCTCCGATCTTTCTACAGCACGTCCTCACTCTCCAATTTGGTGTACAAAGTCTTCAGGCGGCCACGCATGCACTGATCTATATTCTTTTGTGCCACTTCTAAATTGGAGCTGCGCATGCGCGCTCTGCTTTAGACCCGGCACAAATGAATAAAGATCAGCGCATGCGCGGCCGCCCAGCGCCGTGCTCGTTCACGATGGCAAGGAGAGGCCGGCCACTGGATTTATCTGCACATGGATGCGGCAGGCGAGAGGTGGCCGTATCTATGGGAAACCAAACTAAACAATGAGGTAGGAGACACCTACTTTTATGAGGAAGGGTTAGCATTTGTTAATAAAAAATATATACACAAATGATCAATAGGACATCATTACCAAAATAAACTATGATCAATGAGATGGGAAAACCCATTTAAAATATGTCAACCAGCCCTTAAACATACATCGAAACTAGGTCAATGGTTGTAGAAGACAGTAGAAGAACAAGCCAATTTTTCTCTTGGGCACTGAATCAAATACATATGCTTACTTCATATTTTCTAGCTTTGATTTTTCAATGTAAAAATCTGCTTGTATTAAATAAAAAATAAACATAACCACCATTCAGCCATGTTTCCACTAGAGTTTATTAACTTGGTAAATATCCTCAGGGCTGATGTAAGAATAACAGAATGAGCCAGATGCATGCTTTAAGTCCCTGGTAGTTTACGAAAAATACCAGCTGCCTGATTACAACTTTTGGAGCGTTGAAAAATAGCTGCATACAGTATACAAGATTAATTTTAACTTCCAATAAAATGAGTTATGAGTAAACAAAGAGTTTCTAAGGACATTCCTGGATGTATTGGCTATATCAAGAAGCTACATGACAAAATAGCGTGGTCTCAAAAAGCAGGAAATGCTCAACCCCGTATGCAGTTATGCATCTATACCCAGGAAAGAAAATCCTGTACATGTGGTCTGTTGCTAATGGCGATCCCCAGCAAAAAATGGATGCAGTGGAGGATGTCCACAGTGGACCACAAGTGCCACAAAAACATCCTACTCCGGATAACAAAATGTGTCGATGTAATTGACTATATGAAATAAACCTTTACACGAATAGATGCACTACTGTGGTGGATGCAATCAACAAAATCTGACTAAACCCTCACACTGATGTTAAAATTAGAATTTAGCCAATATATCCTTATATGTAGGACATACTGGAGCCCACGCACCATGGGTACAATTGCATAACTGCATATGGGGTTGAGCATTTCCTGCTTTTTGAGACCACATTATTTTGCCATGTAGTTTGTATATGTATGCTTGGAGGTGTATAAACTCCAAATTTGAATGTGCCCTGATCTATAGGCTACATTTGGTGCACCTGTGAGGCCTGCGTCATATCAGTCAGCCTTGGGTGGGACTCACAGCCTCCACCCTTCTACCATTGTATGTGTCACGATACTAGTGGAATACTGCTGGAATCCAATGGCAGGGACAAGGCCTAAACACTGGAGGGACCAGAGTATTAACCACCTCAGCCCCCAGTGCTTAAACACCCTGAAAGACCAGGCCACTTTTTACACTTCTGACCTACACTACTTTCACCGTTTATTGCTCGGTCATGCAACTTACCACCCAAATGAATTTTACCTCCTTTTCTTCTCACTAATAGAGCTTTCATTTGGTGGTATTTCATTGCTGCTGACATTTTTACTTTTTTTGTTATTAATCGAAATTTAACGATTTTTTTGCAAAAAAATGACATTTTTCACTTTCAGTTGTAAAATTTTGCAAAAAAAAACGACATCCATATAGAAATTTTGCTCTAAATTTATAGTTCTACATGTCTTTGATAAAAAAAAAATGTTTGGGTAAAAAAAAAATGGTTTGGGTAAA
This sequence comes from Bufo bufo, assembly GCF_905171765.1. Taxonomy (NCBI): domain Eukaryota; kingdom Metazoa; phylum Chordata; class Amphibia; order Anura; family Bufonidae; genus Bufo; species Bufo bufo. The sequence continues at coordinate 32,934,590 of NC_053398.1, forward strand.
AGTTATAGCGTTTACAAACTATGGTACAAAAATGTGAATTTCCGCTTTTTGAAGCAGCTCTGACTTTCTGAGCACCTGTCATGTTTCCTGAGGTTCTACAATGCCCAGACAGTACAAACACCCCACAAATGACCCCATTTCTGAAAGTACACACCCTAAGGTATTCGCTGATGGGCATAGTGAGTTCATAGAACTTTTTATTTTTTGTCACAAGTTAGCGGAAAATGATGATTTTTTTTTTTTTTTTTTTTTTTTCCTTACAAAGTCTCATATTCCACTAACTTGTGACAAAAAATAAAAACTTCTATGAACTCACTATGCCCATCAGCGAATACCTTGGGGTCTCTTCTTTCCAAAATGGGGTCACTTGTGGGGTAGTTATACTGCCCTGGCATTCTAGGGGCCCAAATGTGTGGTAAGGAGTTTGAAATCAAATTCTGTAAAAAATGACCTGTGAAATCCGAAAGGTGCTCTTTGGAATATGGGCCCCTTTGCCCACCTAGGCTGCAAAAAAGTGTCACACATCTGGTATCTCCGTACTCAGGAGAAGGTGGGGAATGTGTTTTGGGGTGTCATTTTATATATACCCATGCTGGGTGAGAGAAATATCTTGGCAAAAGACAACTTTTCCCATTTTTTTATACAAAGTTGTCATTTGACCAAGATATTTATCTCACCCAGCATGGGTATATGTAAAAAGACACCCCAAAACACATTCCTCAACTTCTCCTGAGTACGGGGATACCAGATGTGTGACACTTTTTTGCAGCCTAGGTGGGCAAAGGGGCCCATATTCCAAAGAGCACCTTTCGGATTTCACTCCTCATTTTTTCCTGAATTTGATTTCAAACTCCTTACCACACATTTGGGCCCCTAGAATACCAGGGCAGTATAACTACCCCACAAGTGACCCCATTTTGGAAAGAAGACACCCCAAGGTATTCCGTGAGGGGCATGGCGAGTTCCTAGAATTTTTTATTTTTTGTCACAAGTTAGTGGAAAATGATGATTTTTTTTTTTTTTTTTTTTTTTCATACAAAGTCTCATATTCCACAAACTTGTGACAAAAAATAAAAACTTCCATGAACTCACTATGCCCATCAGCGAATACCTTGGGGTCTCTTCTTTCCAAAATGGGGTCACTTGTGTGGTAGTTATACTGCCCTGGCATTCTAGGGGCCCAAATGTGTGGTAAGTAGGTAAATGACCTGTGAAATCCGAAAGGTGCTCTTTGGAATGTGGGCCCCTTTGCCCACCTAGGCTGCAAAAAAGTGTCACACATCTGGTATCTCTGTATTCAGGAGAAGTTGAGGAATGTGTTTTGGGGTGTCTTTTTACATATACCCATGCTGGGTGAGATAAATATCTTGGTCAAATGCCAACTTTGTATAAAAAAATGGGAAAAGTTGTCTTTTGCCAAGATATTTCTCTCACCCAGCATGGGTATATGTAAAATGACACCCCAAAACACATTCCCCAACTTCTCCCGATTACGGAGATACCAGATGTGTGACACTTTTTTGCAGCCGAGGTGGGCAAAGGGGCCCATATTCAAAAGAGCACCTTTCGGATTTCACAGGTCATTTTTTACAGAATTTGATTTCAAACTCCTTACCACACATTTGGGCCCCTAGAATGCCAGGGCAGTATAACTACCCCACAAGTGACCCCATTTTGGAAAGAAGAGACCCCAAGGTATTCGCTGATGGGCAATGTGAGTTCATGGAAGTTTTTATTTTTTGTCACAAGTTAGTGGAATATGAGACTTTGTATGAAAAAAAAATAAAAAAAAAAAATAAGCATTTTCCACTAACTTGTGACAAAAAATAAAAAATTCTAGGAACTCGCCATGCCCCTCACAGAATACCTTGGGGTGTCTTCTTTCCAAAATGGGGTCACTTGTGGGGTAGTTATACTGCCCTGGCATTTTCCAGGGGCCCTAATGTGTGGTAAGTAGGTAAATGACCTGTGAAATCCTAAAGGTGCTCTTTGGAATATGGGCCCCTTTGCCCACCTAGGCTGCAAAAAAGTGTCACACATGTGGTATCGCCGTATTCAGGAGAAGTTGGGGAATGTGTTTTGGGGTGTCATTTTACATATACCCATGCTGGGTGAGAGAAATATCTTGGCAAAAGACAACTTTTCCCATTTTTTTATACAAAGTTGGCATTTGACCAAGATATTTCTCTCACCCAGCATGGGTATATGTAAAATGACACCCCAAAACACATTCCCCAACTTCTCCTGAGTACGGCGATACCAGATGTGTGACACTTTTTTGCAGCCTAGATGCGCAAAGGTGCCCAAATTCCTTTTAGGAGGGCATTTTTAGACATTTGGATACCAGACTTCTTCTCACGCTTTGGGGCCCCTAGAATGCCAGGGCAGTATAAATACCCCACATGTGACCCCATTTTGGAAAGAAGACACCCCAAGGTATTCAATGAGGGGCATGGCGAGTTCATAGAAATTTTTTTTTTTTGGCACAAGTTAGCGGAAATTGATATTTTTAATTTTTTTCTCACAAAGTCTCCCGTTCCGCTAACTTGGGACAAAAATTTCAATCTTTCATGGACTCAATATGCCCCTCACGGAATACCTGGGGGTGTCTTCTTTCCGAAATGGGGTCACATGTGGGGTATTTATACTGCCCTGGCATTCTAGGGGCCCTAAAGCGTGAGAAGAAGTCTGGAATATAAATGTCTAAAAAATTTTACGCATTTGGATTCCGTGAGGGGTATGGTGAGTTCATGTGAGATTTTATTTTTTGACACAAGTTAGTGGAATATGAGACTTTGTAAGAAAAAAAAAAAAAAATTCTGCTAACTTGGGCCAAAAAAATATCTGAATGGAGCCTTACAGAGGGGTGCTAAATGACAGGGGGGTGATCAATGACAGGGGGGTGATCAATGACAGGGGGGTGATCAATGACAGGGGGGTGATCAATGACAGGGGGGTGATCAGGGAGTCTATATGGGGTGATAACCACAGTCATTGATCACGCCCGTGTAAGGCTTCATTCAGACGTCCGGATGCGTTTTGCGGATCCGATCCATCTATCAGTGCATCCGTAAAAATCATGCGGACATCTGAATGGAGCTTTACAGGGGGGTAATCAATGACAGGGGGGTGATCAATGACAGGGGGGTGATCAGGGAGTCTATATGGGGTGATCACCACAGTCATTGATCATGCCCCTGTAAGGCTTCATTCAGACGTCCGGATGCGTTTTGCGGATCGGATCCATCTATCAGTGCATCCGTAAAAATCATGCGGACATCTGAATGGAGCTTTACAGGGGGGTAATCAATGACAGGGGGGTGATCAATGACAGGGGGGTGATCAGGGAGTCTATATGGGGTGATCACCACAGTCATTGATCATGCCCCTGTAAGGCTTCATTCAGACGTCCGGATGCGTTTTGCGGATCGGATCCATCTATCAGTGCATCCGTAAAAATCATGCGGACATCTGAATGGAGCTTTACAGGGGGGTAATCAATGACAGGGGGGTGATCACCACAGTCATTGATCATGCCCCTGTAAGGCTTCATTCAGACGACCGGATGCGTTTTGCGGATCCGATCCATGTATCAGTGCATCCGTAAAAATCATGCGGACATCTGAATGGAGCTTTACAGGGGGGTGATCAGGGAGTCTATATGGGGTGATCACCACAGTCATTGATCATGCCCCTGTAAGGCTTCATTCAGACGTCCGGATGCGTTTTGCGGATCCGATCCATCTATCAGTGCATCCGTAAAAATCATGCGGACATCTGAATGGAGCTTTACAGGGGGGTAATCAATGACAGGGGGGTAATCAATGACAGGGGGGTGATCAGGGAGTCTATATGGGGTGATCACCACAGTCATTGATCATGCCCCTGTAAGGCTTCATTCAGACGTCCGGATGCGTTTTGCGGATCCGATCCATCTATCAGTGCATCCGTAAAAATCATGCGGACATCTGAATGGAGCTTTACAGGGGGGTAATCAATGACAGGGGGGTGATCACCACAGTCATTGATCATGCCCCTGTAAGGCTTCATTCAGACGACCGGATGCGTTTTGCGGATCCGATCCATGTATCAGTGCATCCGTAAAAATCATGCGGACATCTGAATGGAGCTTTACAGGGGGGTAATCAATGACAGGGGGGTAATCAATGACAGGGGGGTGATCAGGGAGTCTATATGGGGTGATCACCACAGTCATTGATCATGCCCCTGTAAGGCTTCATTCAGACGTCCGGATGCGTTTTGCGGATCCGATCCATCTATCAGTGGATCCGTAAAAATCATGCGGACGTCTGAATGGAGCTTTACAGGGGGTTGATCAATGACAGGGGGGTAATCAATGACAGGGGGGTGATCAGGGAGTCTATATGGGGTGATCAGGGGTGATTAGGGGTGATCAGGGGCTAATAAGGGGTTAATACGTGATGGGGGGGGGGTGTAGTGTAGTGTAGTGGTGCTTGGTGCTACTTTACTGAGCTACCTGTGTCCTCTGGTGGTCGATCCAAACAAAGGGGACCACCAGAGGACCAGGTAGCAGGTATATTAGACGCTGTTATCAAAACAGCGTCTAATATACCTGTTAGGGGTTAAAAAAAACACATCTCCAGCCTGCCAGCGAACGATCGCCGCTGGCAGGCTGGAGATCAACTCTCTTACCTTCCGTTCCTGTGAGCGCGCGCGCCTGTGTGCGCGCGTTCACAGGAAATCTCGCGTCTCGCGAGATGACGCGTATATGCGTGACTGTGCGCAGCGCTGCCACCTCCGGAACGCGATCCTGCGTTAGGCGGTCCGGAGGTGGTTAAACAGGAGGTAGCAGGAATACAGATGAAGGCAGGATCCAGATGAGAGGTCAGGGGGAAACCCAGTGAGCGGTCGGCAGTTGTCCAGGAGTAGCAGGGTAAATTACAAGGAGAAGGAACAAACCAGAGAGCAAGTTCCAGGCGAGAGAACGGCACAAGCAGGAGCTAAAACACAATACTCAAGCAATGAGGAACAGGCTTGAGAGGTTTATATATGAAACAGGAAGTAAGATGCCACCCAGCTGAGACACAATCCACCATCTTAACTGAGGGAAAACTTAAGAGCAAAACAGTCTGAAGTAAACAGACATAACAGGATGATTCCTGACAGTATGTGTGGTTTCACACTGGAGGTAACGGGGAGCTGTTTGCTGTGAGTCGGACCTTACGCTCCTGTAGTTCTCCCACTGGCCCCTGGTACTGCCCATACGGCACAGGTAGGTTAGCATTAGGACCCGTGCCACCTGAGATACCTTGACATGGCGCGCGGGCTCCGGTATGTCCTTCATATAAAGATATATTGGCTAAAGTCTAATTTTAACATTAGTGTGAGGGCTTAGTCAGATTTTGTTGATTGCATCCACCACAGTAGCTTACCTATTCGTGTAAAAGGCTATATCAATAAGGTAAAACAAAGCTGAAATGTATATAGAGTATAAATGAATGTAAATGAACAATGCTTTTTTTTTTTTGCAATGTTTTGTAACATGTTATTACTCAGAGATCAGATTTTTTATTTTTTTTGTAGTAGCGTAAGTAATACACATAAATATCATTTGGCTTCTTTATACTAATGGCACTTGCCTCAAAAGGCTATTTTTTTATCCACATAGAAAGGGTTAGACCAGCGACCCAGAGTACCTGGATCTAACAAAATAAGAATCCAAAGAGTCCAGAAGAAGACAACCCCATTTGGAGGTGCTTTTAGTGCCAATCCTTTCCCCTTAAGGTCTAGTTCTAAGGCCCCTATTACACCATCGAGTTTTCCGCGCGGGTGCAATGCGTGACGTGAACGCATAGCACCCGCACTGAATCCGGACCCATTCATTTCAATGGGTCCGTGTGCATCAGTTCTGCGTTGCGTGAAAAACGCAGCATGTTCTATATTATGCGTTTTTCATGCAGCCCTGGCCCCATAAAACTAAATGGGGCTTCAGTAAAAAACGCAAGCAGGTGCGGATGCAATGCACTTTTCACTGACGGTTGCTAAGAGATGTTGTTTGTAAACCTTCAGTTTTTTATAACGCTGGTGAAAAACGCATCAAAACGCATTGCACCAGCGCGGAAAAAACTGAACAACTGAATGCAATCGCAGACAAAACTGACGGAACTTGCTTGAAAAAGGGTGTGAGTTTCGCTGAACGAACCCTAAACGCATCCGGACCTACTCCGTCACTCTCGTGTGAAAGAGGCCTAAGAGGTTGAACAGCATAAAATCTATTAGAACTTGTTAACAAAGGTGAGCAAATTACCTGAAGTTAAATTTGGTTCCAGTTCTGTTAATTCAGCCATAAGATTTTATTTCTCATTGACAAAAAAAAATAAAAAATGAACTCCCCAAAAAGGATGATACTTTCTATGTGTGAATGCAATGATGATATACAGTATTAGAGCAAAATTAGAAGTTTATTGGGGAAAATTGTACAATTGAAAGGAGGCTCTAGGACTCTGTTTGGCACCTCTAGCCTGGCTACAAGATGAAATACGTGGGGGTAAGGAGGCATAAAGGTTCCATATGGTATTCTGTGGCATATTTGCCCACATATGTTGCAGGTGGGCCACAACAAATACAGTTACAACACAACAACACACACAATCAGACCACAAATTCCAGGATGCACATCAACAAAGCCAATGAACTAAACTGCAAAGAGCATTTACGATACCTGACAAAGAGGCACAGAAACTAAAGGTATTTAAAGGGATAACAATTAAAAAAAAAAACTCCTAGCAAACACCAGACTCTGCAAGTTGAAAATAGAACCAGTTTGAGGTGCGTAGCAATTGCCTCAAGCAAAGTTATTGAGAAACAGGCAAGAGTCTCCATTACAGATTCTGTCATATTTGAGGTCAATGAGGTCCTTCGGGAGCCGATGGTGTCTACCAGTTGACAGGTCTGCCACTGTGTAATGACTTCTATTGTAAACAGAAAACCACACCAGAGATGTGGTTTCTGTGCGTTGTAGTAAGATGTCCAATCATAAATGTCTTAAATGAACTCTTCAAATCCTAAAATGAATATATCAAACCTTACAAAAAATACAGATAATTATTGCTGATTAACTAAAAAATAGATAAAGTTGTCAAAATCCTTGATACTTTTAATTGCATTTTCCTCTTGGCTTGTGCTTCCAGATTATCTCCTCAGAGATGTCATCATTGCAATGAATCGTAACAAGCCAATAAAGAATAGGACTAAAACTCGGCAGTGCATCCACTATATATAAGAATTGCTACTAGGATTTCTCCTGTCTGGCATTATAAAGTTCATTTCTATCAGCGGGCCAGCCTTAGGGTAGATTGCACCTTGTTCAGATTTTTTGGTGCCCCCTTCAGCATAATGTGCAATGCTGAAATGTACTGAACTTAGAGGTAAGTTTTACTTTTTTGACCAATGAGTCCATCATTGCAATTTGAGTCCTCTAAATACTGATAACGAGTGGTCCCACGTTCCACTCAGAGCTAAGTGAGCTTTCTTGGGGGCCTTCCTTAGCGCTGGCGAGAGTCCCACATTTTGGACCTCACACTTTTATGGTCTGCCTAATTGACAGGCTATGCGCCATTCACATGATAGTGCCTTATAATGGGTTGTGCATTGAAGACAGCTTTTGACCCTGTGAATGCGCTCTACTGGGGTATGCAGATGTTATAGAGAGTCCCTAATTTTAGACCTTCTTTTATCTACTAAAGTTAGAGCCCCTGAAAAGAGCAGCTGTCATATGATCAATGGCAACAATCACTGCTTATGCCTAGAGTTTCAGCAGAAAGAACAACGGTTTTGCAAGAAAGACAAAGACAGGATGGACACAGCACTGAGGCCACCTGTGCTGGTCCATCTGTAGGCAGTGGTCATGTTTCAGACTACATAGGGTACTGTAGTCTGCCATTGATGGCTATTTTGTATGGATATAAATGAGGGTCGGGACTGGAAAGCATAAATGGCACCAGAATTGTTTATAAAGAGGGCACCAGGTATTTTTACTATATATTTGTAACGCACCTTCTAATTCCACTTTTCACTGGAGGGTTGCTTTAAGATATGTACAGTTCGATATATGGCAGCACAAAAATAAAGTCATTCCAGCTCACCCACACATAGAAGCAGCTCAAGTAAGATAAATAGCAGGGCTGTGCATGAGAGGAGGGAGCACCAAACCTGCGGGCAGTAGCTTGAATCCAAGAACATAGACCAGAAACTCCAAGCACCAAAGCCCTCAACAATTTATAACACTTCTTTGTTAAAATCAGTACAGTACATCTCGCATTGGACGCATTTTGAGCCTCAAACAAGAGCTCTTAATCATAACATTATGATGAAGGGCCCTTGTTTGAGGCTCGAAAAGCATAAATGTCCCAGGATGTACTGTACCGATTTTAACATATGAAATAAAGAAGTGTGAGGGCTTCAGTGCTGGAGTTTCCAGTCTATGTTCTACAATTCAATATATACACACATATTGTAGAACGTCAGAATATACCTGTGGCTTTTTACCCAAATTGGATGCCCTAAATAATGATACCATGGCATGAATAATATCACTGCTACTTTAGCCACTGACAACAGCTACAAAACACAGGCAAGAAGTTTACATGGCAGAAAATGGATGTATTCAGGATAGTGTCCCACCGATCTTCTGAGTGCCATCACAGTATAAACTTTTAGCAACCTGTCTACTGTTAACTAGTGTTAAGCGCGAATATTCAAATCACAAATATCGCCACTAAGAGAATTCGCGAATATTTAGCATATAGTGCTATATATTCGTATTCGCAAATAATTTTTCGCAAAGTTATTGCAAATTTATTGCGAATATCGTCACTTGGCAACATCCCTAGCAACCAATAGGAAAGTTGCCTACCCCTTAGTGTTGATCACGAATATTCTCATCGCGAATATTTATCGCGAATATATTACATTGCCAATTTTCGCAATCATGAATATAATGACTGGAGATCACGAATTCTCGAATTTGCGAATTTATGGCAAATAGTTGGCCAAAAATTTGTGAAATATCGCGAATTCGAATATTCCCTATGCCGCTCATCACTACTGTTCACCTTTGTTCTTCAGCTCTGCAGTCAGTCCTTTCTGCTACTGTCAGGGAAGCGATGGATGAGCAGGAGGGGAGTCACTCTCCTAAATCAAGACACTACTCAGATTGGACGTGAGCAAACCTAACAATTCACAGGAGGTGGAACAGGGGGAGGCTGACACACAGTAGACGAATATACTGCTTACAGCAGGGAAGCTCAATCTGCGGCCCTCCAGCTGCTGTAAAAGTACAACTCCCACCATGCCCTGCTGTAGGCTGATAGCTATAAGCTGTTCGGGCATGCTGGGAGTTGTAGTTTTGCAACAGCTGGAGGGGCGCAGGTTGAGTAGTGTTGGACAACACATGAAAACAGACTCCCAGAGAATAAAGTGTTTGTCAATTATTTATGCATGAAGCTCTGTCATGCGTTGATGCTGTGCACTGACATAGAAACATAGAATGTGTCGGCAGATAAGAACCATTTGGCCCATCTAGTCTGCCCAATATACTGAATACTATGGATAGCCCCCGGCCCTATCTTATATGAAGGATGGCCTTATGCCTATCCCATGCATGCTTAAACCCCTTCACTGTATTTGCAGCTACCACTTCTGCAGGAAGGCTATTCCATGCATCCACTACTCTCTCAGTAAAGTAATACTTCCTGATATTACTTTTAAACCTTTGCCCCTCTAATTTAAAACTATGTCCTCTTGTAGCAGTTTTTCTTCTTTTAAATATTCTCTCCTCTTTTACCTTGTTGATTCCCTTTATGTATTTAGCAGTTTCTATCATATCCCCTCTGTCTCGTCTTTCTTCCAAGCTATACATGTTAAGGTCCTTTAATCTTTCCTGGTAAGTTTTATCCTGCAATCCATGTACCAGTTTAGTAGCTCTTCTCTGAACTCTCTCCAAATTATCACTATCCTTCTGGAGATATGGCCTCCAGTACTGCGCACAATACTCCAGATGAGGTCATACATAGCGGAGCCCCTTCACAAGGTTAAGTGTATGCACCCAGGTCACACACCCCTATGGCCGGCCCTGTCAGCAGTTGTATACATGTAAGGGGGTGCTCAGGCATCATCTGATTTAACCATTGACTTGCACAACTTAAGGAGCATTTACATGTGCCAAACAATTAGACAATTATCAGGATGATTCCTTTCTGATAATTGCCTGCTCGTCAGTGGAGGAAAAAGCTGCATCTACAGGCAGCAATTACCTCCACTATATGGGAATGTGTGAGATCTACCGCCATCGCTGTACAGATTTGTTGATTCTGGGCAGAAGATCGCTGTTTACGCAGCACAATCTACTGCCCAGAAAAGATGAAGTCTGCTGCATGAAAGATTATTTCACCTGATAAATAAGCATTTTGCTCATTCATCGGGGGATCGTCAGCACATATACACAGGCAGATTATCTGTAACAAGCATTCATAGTAATGTCCATTTCTGATAATTGGCCCACAATTCTGCGGTGTAAATGCTCAGTTATATGATAGTGGTGGCTCAGTGGTTAGCAATGTTGCCTTGCATTACTGCGGTCCTGGGTTCAAATCCAACCACAGGCAACATCTCCATGAAGTTTGTGTGTTCTTCCCGGGTTTGCTCTGGTTTCCTCCCACACTCCGAAGACATACTGATAGGGAACTCAGATTGTGAGCCGCATTGGGGACAGCCTGATGCTAATGTCTGTAAAGCGCGGAATATAGAAGCGCTATATAAGTGCGTACAATAAATAAATAATAACTTTCCCATGGTTGCTATGTACTCAACAGTTATGCTGTGCTGAATAATTAACACTTTTATTTTGGAGGTAGATGCTTCAACGATGCACGCAATCAGGTGACATCATGCATCACAAAAACACACAGTCAAGTGACATAACGCATCGCAACAATGCACACAATCAGGTGACGTAACATGTCGCAACAACATACACAATCAGGTGACATCACACAGAGCAAAAATGCACACAATTAGGTTCGTGACACCTCACGACAACACACTTAATCAGGTGACTTCACACACTGCAACAACACACACAATCAGGTGACATCACACATCATAACACAAGACACAATCAGGCGACATTATGCTGCAACAATGCACACATTCAGTTAATACAACTGGATCCTTCATTATTGTACTCAGCACACAGTAGTTGGATTTTTTTTTTAACCCGAAAAGGTTTCTAAGCATTATACATGTATATTCTACAAGTTTATACAAGTATATCCCATTCATATGGAAACATGGGAGTAAACAACCACTGCCCCTATACTCCCGTGGACTGTATAAATAAAGATTGGCCATCATATTAGATTTCCTAAGAACTTCGCGATCATTTTTATGCTCTGTAAAAATGGTACTTACTCTGAAGACTGGAAGAAGACATGTATCAAAAATAAAAAGAACTTGATTTAAGTAAAAAATAAAAACATAATTGAGTGATCCCTCAGTAACAGTGATTCAGCCTATAGACAAGCATTCATAATCTATTTTTCGCACAAGATAAGTATTTGATTTTTGTTAAGAGCAAACCATTCTATGTGAAATAACACTGTGTACTTGTACCGATCAATATTGGCACTAAGAGGTCCATCAGCTATTTCCTGCTGGTTAATGGATAGCCAGCAGCTAGAGGTCAATGTTTCTCTAACAAAGTCTTTTTTTTTTAAGCCTAAACAGCGGCAGTCATAACATATTGATAGGACATGGTGCATAACTTTTTCTCTTCCCAGCTATCAACAGATCGTTGGATGAGTTCAGTGGTCCCTCACAACCCAATAAATGCAACAGACGCTGCTTAAAATATGTAGATAATTATTCCAGACTTGGAGTGCCGAATGTTCTTGCACTTATGGCTTTAAAGGTTCATTAACTCTTAGTCATGGTAAAAAGTAAATATACTAATGACCTGTCTCTTCATTATAGTAATTGTCTCTGTGCCGATGAGGCTGTTAGTGAAAATGAATGCACTGAGGATATGGAGTAGTTGCATACTAAACTGTAAGGATTGATGCTTCTTAAAGGGACATTTCAAGACAATCAAACATGTTGTAATGGACTCATCACTTGGAGATCCTTCTGGTAAGAATAAACTACCTAAAGCGTACACCCCATTTAAGGAGATGCAATAAACTGGACATCTTGTAGTTCTAACAAGGCTATATTTAGAGAGAAATTAAAGTGGTATTCCAACAACTAACATAAAGAGTTTTTCAGCAAAAAAAAATAGCTGCAGAAAACGAATAGGGGTCAAGAAAATAAAACAAGTGATACCTTCTTCACCTATCACCTACGGCTTCTGCTCTGACATTGCTCGGGGTCTCATAGGTCTCTACTTCCTGTTCCTGTCTCGTCTGAAAATGCTCACTCAGCGGTAACCCACTTCAGCCAGTAATTGACTGAGCTGGTATTTCCAGTGGGTCCGGATAAGTACAAGGTGGGCCATTTATATGGATACACCTTAATAAAATGGGAATGGTTGGTGATATTAACTTCCTGTTTGTGGCACATTAGTATATGTGAGGGGGGAAACTTTTCAAGATGGGTTGTGACCATGGCGGCCATTTTGAAGTTGGCCATTTTGAATCCAACTTTTGTTTTTTCAATAGGAAGAGGGTCATGTGACACATCAAACTTATTGGGAATTTCACAAGAAAAACAATGGTGTTACAAGTTTCTGACCACTTATAAAATGTGTTCAATGTGCTGCCCATTGTGTTGGATTGTCAATGCAACCCTTTTCTCCCACTCTTCACACACTGATATCAACACTGCAGGAGAAATGCTAGCACAGGCTTAAAACCAAGTACACCATTGTTTTTCTTGTGAAATTTCCAATAAGTTTGATGTGTCAAATGACCCTCTTCCTACCACCCATCTTGAAAAGTTTCCCCCCTCACATATACTAATGTGCCACAAACAGGAAGTTAATATCACCAACCATTCCCATTTTATTAAGGTGTATCCATATAAATGGCCCACCCTGTAGATTGGATTCGGGAAGGAATTTTTTATTCCCCTAAAGTGGGGAAAATTTGCTTCTACCTCACAGGGTTTTTTTTTTGCCTTCCTCTGGATCAACTTGCAGGATAACAGGCCGAACTGGATGGACAAATGTCTTTTTTCGGCCTTATGTACTATGTTACTAACATTCAAAACATGAGCTGTAGAGATCAGTAAGTTAAGTATTGATACTACTCTTTTTTTAAAACCCCTCTGAGTCCATTACCATTCACCATTGATTTTTTTTCTAGCTGGAAAACCCCTTTAAAGAATATAAATAGAGCATGCCATCAAGGTCTGTTTGATAAAACTAGACTTCTGCAACTCCCATCATGCCTCAAATGAATGTGTTACATCAGTTCGTAAAGCACAATGAAATCAACAGCTTTAACAGTCAAGTGGATGTCCCAATTAAAAGAAAGATAAATTAGCAATGTTGCATCATACAAGGATCAGTTATGGTCAGTTTGCAGTGTTCGCCAGTGAACACATGCGGGCTGCCATCTTTAGTAAGGTAGACTCACCTGTCCGGCGATACACAGGTAAGCCCTTGCCTGTGCCGGGAGCCGGTCTGAAATCAAATGCAGTCACCGGGAGCAGGCAGTTCCGACAACAGCCTGAAGAAGCCCCCCGGCGGCTGTTCTCGGAACTGCCTGCTCCCGTTGCCTGCATTTGATTTCAGACCGGCTCCCGGCACAGGCACAGGTAAGGGCTTACCTGCGCATCGCTGGACGGGTAAGTCTACCTTACTAAAGATGGCAGCCCGCATGTGTTCACTGGCGAACACTGCAAACTGACCATCACTAACAAGCACACTAATATCTATTCCCACAGGAGAACATTGTGGAAGGGGGGTAGTTGAGGCACTTGCCTTCGGTAGATAGTGATAATTTTCTTATAGTCTTTCCCCCCATCTTCTTTCTGCACAGTTTACCGGGATGGCGGTGAACCACGCACGCGCGACATCTCAGCCGGTACTGGGGTTGGCACAACGGACTTACAGGGCAGGAAAAACAAGAAGCTGGGGAGGAATAATGTGAAAAAAAAAAGGCAGAGCGGCCTGGTCACCTACACCATGAACCCCACCCCTGGGCACTTGCCAGCTCCATTTGCATATGGATTAAACAGCGTTTTTTCAGCTGCTGAAAGTCACAACAAAGGAACAAAGGTACCATTGAAATCATGGATAGTTGTGCTAGAGCCACATGTAAGCAGTGTGTAACGTCCAATTTTGGTGACAGACTCCCTTTTTAAGGACAAAATAGGAGCTGTAGTACATTCAATGATAGTAAACCACAGTTTCAACTGTACACACTTCAGTTCTTCCCAGATAACAATGGTATAGATTTAGGTAAGAATGGGAATTATGGCCTTCTTTGCTCTCTATCTATCTCTAGTCACTTCCTGCAGAATCGATGGTGAGCAATTGAACTCTTTCAAAGATGGCTGTAATGTCTACTGCGGGATACAGGGTTTTAGAGATACAAATGGCTGGGTTGTGTCCTGGTGTGCAGGGTGTCTTAACAGTGTTCCTCACAGCAGCAAGGTCCAAGTAGCTTTGGTAGCAGGTTACCTTCCTGACTCCAATGCTCAGCCATGCAAATTCTTAGTTCTTCAATTCTCTCCTTTGTATTTCTCCTCCTATCTGTAGATCATGCAGAGATTGGTGAGTCTGTGAAGCTTGAGACATAAGAAGAAGGAGCATAGGTCACTGCTTCTTTCCTATAACAATTCCAGTCTAGACTGCCCTAAGGTTAGGGCGGAGCCAGCCCACATCTAACCTCCTAGAAGGGCTGAGCCAGGATTGTTAACCTAGGCCTGTGATGGAAAACCTCTGGCACTCCAGCTGTGGTAAAACTACAACTCCCAAGATGTACACTTGATTGGCTGTTCTCAGAAGTCCATGGAAATGAAAGTAGCATGCTGGGAGTCATAGTTTCTAATGATGAGCGGCAGCGGTCATATTCGAATTCGCGATATTTCGCGAATATTTTGTAGAATATTCGTCGAAAATTCGCAAATTCGAAAATTCACGATTTTTTTTTTTTACTCGAAAAATCGGAAAGGTAATGACTGTGTAATATGCGAATTTTCGGAATTCGGATTCGAATTTTTTATTGAGAATTTTTCAACTTACAACTATTAGACAAAGAAGATTATAGCACTATATTAGCTAAATTGCTCTATATTCGATTTTTTTAGAATATTCTCTATATTGCTATAACTTAGTTTTTTCGAATATTCGTAATATTCTAAAACAAGAATATATAGCAATATAGCGAATATAAAAAAAAAACGAATATAGAGCAAAATTCGCAAACACTACTACTCCTAAAGTCAAGTATATTGCAGCCTTCTTATTGGCCCACAAGCTAGAAGCAGTAAGGGATCATGTGTACTGATAAAAAAATATATATATATATTTATAATATATGTAACTATATTCGAAATATTCGCGAATTTTCGAAGTACCTATATTCGCGATAAAAATTCGAAATTCGAATATTCGTGATCAACACTAGTAGTTTCATCACAGCTGGAGTGCAGGAGGTTAGCCATCACTAGCCATACATAGTTATACTGGATTCAATTCATAACATTACAATGCAATACATTAAATACCAAACCATATGCAGATACCCACTTGGGGTACTGCCTATGCATTATTTGCAATCTACATTGTAGTTATTTGCCTACTTTTGTAAATAGGAATGCATTTTAACACGTTTTTTGTGAAAATTTGCATTATACATTTAATGGTCTCATCAACAGGGTAAATGTGATTGCTTACTTTATAAACCCTTGGATGGACATAAGTTGAGTGTTTGCCTGAAGTTCCTTGCCTGAAGTTCACCTTGAGCAGTCTCATCATTAACTATTGCATGTTGTCATTACAGAGGCCATACCAATGCAGCTAGTCTCAAGGATTTCTGAAACGTGTTTAATGAAAGACACATCTTCTGTACACTGGCAAGAAATGAAAGGAAAGTGATGAGAGGGCATCAAAACATCTCCTGATCTGGCAAGCATCAGAAGGATCAGCTCTTATTGTGGAAGAGTGTAAATAGGTTTCTCAGGCTGTGAACTTATCTTCTGATAACTGAAGTTATAAGTGTCAAATATGCAGCCATTATGTACAGACAGATGCCACGTAGATGCCATAGGGAACAGCTAGAAATGAAGAATTGATTATTTTTTGTTTTATATGTACTTCTACGTCTCCATGTACTGAGGCACATCTTTTATCTGAACAAGACCTATATTACAATTCTTCCCGAGCCCCCAAGAATATGATGTCAGTGCTACAAAGAACACAGGTAGTGCAGTGGAAGAGGTGAATACTGCTGAAGCTTCATTTCATATAGCATTCAGTGTCTGTGGAAAAATCTATAAAACCACAATGGAAGCTGTATTAAGACTTAAAGATTGCTGTTCACAAGCGCAAACCATCCGACTTGAAGGAGCAGGAACAGTTTTGCAAGGAGGAATGGGCAAAAATCCCAGTGGTAAGTTGTAGCAAGCTCATAGAGACTTATCCAAAGCGACTTGGAGCTGTGATTGCCGCAAAAGGTGGCTCTACAAAGTATTGACTTTAGGGGGGTGAATAGTTATGCACATAGACTTTTTCAGTTATTTTGTCCTATTTGTTGTTTGCTTCACAATAAATAAAAAAAATCTTCAAAGTTGTCGGCATGTTCTGTAAATTAAATGTTGTAAATCCTCAAACAATCCATGTTAATTCCAGGTTGTGAGGCACCAAAATACAAAAAAAGTCAGGGGGGTGAATACTTTTGCAAGGCACTGTAACTGTACACCCATGAAAAACAATGTTGCTGGTAACATGGACCTGTTACAAACCAACAATATCAACCAAGGTACTCCAAAAAATCCCACATATTACACTTTCCAGGAACTGAATGTGGGAAATTAAATAGTAACTTAAAATGTATGTTCACAAACGCCAGAAATCTAGCAAGCAAAATGGGGGAGCTGGAGTCTACAGTAATAGAGGAACACACAGGATGTAGTTGGGGTGGCCATTAGAGATTCAATCCGAATTTCAGGATAAATTCGATTCGCCTCGAAGCCGAATTTCCTCGGGCTTCGTGTCAGCGAATCAATTTAACCTGAAATAGTGTAAAAAACAAAAAAAATCTATCTTACCTCCTCTATTTGCTCTCAACGGGCCACCAGCCTACATCTTGATTGAAGATCTCGGCCGAAATCCCGTGCGTGGTGACGTATGATGTCACCACGCCGGCCGGGCGCCATTACCTAATCTCGCGCCGCGCGAGCTTTCGGTCCAGATCTTCAGGCAAGATGCCGGTAGCCAGCCCGTCGCGAGCAAATGGAGGCGGTAAGTTTGATAAAAAAAAATATTATGTTAATTTCACACAGTTTTTACACTCATGTATGAACGCGGCATCTGAGGGGTACAATGACGGGGGGCGGCACATTATTAGTCACAAAGCTAATTTTTTGGTAAAATTCGGCAAATCAGCCGAATCAAACTTTTTATAAATTTGCTCATCTCTAGTGGCCAACGGGCCATGCCTGGACTCTTCACACAACTGGGCTGTTAATATTCAGGGAATTACATTCTTTAGGGTCAATAGAAAAGCAAAGGCATTTGATACTGTCCCTCATAGACGTTTAATGGATAATTAAGGTCTATAGGCTTAGAAAGTATCGTTTCTAATTGGATTGAAAGCTATCTGAAGGACCGTGTCCAGAGAGTTGTAGTCAATGCTTCCTGTTCTGAATGGACCCGGGTTATAAGTTGTATACCCCAAAGGTTCAATGTTGGGTCCTCTATTATTTAATTTATTAATGATATTGAGGATGGCATTAATAGCACCATTTCTATTTTTGCAAATTACACCAAGCTGTGTAGAACTGTGCAGTCTATGGAAGATGTCCATATACTACAAGCTGACTTGAACACTCTGAGTGATTGGGCATCAACTTGGAAAATGTGGTTCAATGTAGATAAATGTAAAGTTCTGCATCTTGGTAGTAATAATCTCCGTGCTTCATATGTCTTAGGTGATGTAACACTGGAAGAGTCACTTATAGAGAAGGATTTGGGTGTCCTTGTGGATGGTAGATTAAATAACAGCATACAATGTCAATCAGCTGCTTCTAAGGCCACCAGGATATTGTCATGCATTAAACGAGGCATGGACTCGCGGGGCAGGGATGTAATACTACCACTTTACAAAGCTTTGATGCAGCCTCATCTGGAACAGTTCAGTTTAGGAACCAGTCCATGGAAAGGATGCCCTGGAGCTGGAAAAGGTACAAATGAGAGGAAATATTAAAATAATTAAATCTATTTAGTCTTGAGAAGAGACGTCTAAGGGTACTTTCACACTAGCGGTTTTCTTTTACGGCACTGAGTTCCGTCAAAAGGGCTCAATGCCGGAAAAGAACTGATCAGTTTTATCCCCATGCATTCTGAATAGAGAGTAATCAGTTCAGGATGCATCAGGATGTCTTCAGTTCAGTCATTTTGACTGATCAGGCAAAAGAGAAAACCGTAGCATGCTACGGTTTTATCTCTGGCGAAAAAAAACTGAAGACTTGCCTGAATGCCGGATCCGGCATCTTTCCCCATAGGATTGTATTAGTGCCGGATCCGGCGTGCTTTCAGTCACATCCAGATCGGCGGATCCGGCAGGCAGTTCCGACGACGGAACTGCCTGCCGGATCACACTGCCGCAAGTGTCAAAGTAGCCTTAAGGGGGACATGATTAACCTATACAAATATATAAATGCGCCGTACAAAAAATATGGTTAAAAACTTTTCCATGTGAAATCCTCTCAAAAGACGAGGGGGCACTGCCTCCGATTGGAGAGGAAAAAGTCTCCAGAAGCCTTAAGGATTCTATACTGTAAGAACTGTAAATCTATGGAACAGTCTGCCTCAGGACGTGGTCACAGCAGGAACAGTGGACAGTTTTAAAAAGAGCTTAGATGAATTCTTAAAAGAAAATGACATTAAAGGGTAAGTTATAGTTATAGATGACCTATCCTCAGAATAGGTCATCAATATCAAATGGGCGGGGGTCTGACAGTTGGCACCCCCACTGATCAGCTGTTTGAGGAGAAGATGCGCAATGGGACGGATCGCTCCTATACAAGTGTATAGGAACGAGCCGTCCCATTAAAGTGAATGGGACGGCGTGGGTGTAATTACACCTGCTCACCTCTGCAGATGCGACGGCGAGAAGCTAAACAATAAAGAGGAGGCAGCGCTGACACGGCACGCATCTTCTCTTCAAACAGCTGATCAGTGGGGGTGCCAGCTGTCGGACCCCCGGCCATCTGATATTGATGACCTATCCTGAGGATAGGTCATCAATAAAGATAACTTAGATAACCCCTTTAATGCTTATGAAAATGTGTAGAAATTTGGGTCTCACTCCCTGTTCTAAAATTCACATCTCCTACTATCCCTTGATAGACCTATGTTTATTTTTAACCGTATTAACTATGTAAAGTATCACAGCTTCTTCCTAGACCAATGACGTCACGTTCATCGGTCACATGGCCTATGTAGGTGCAGTCCAGTCCATGTCAATAGTAATAAGCGACAGGGGAAATATTAAAACTTGCGATATTTTGCGAATATTCATCATATATTCGAAAATTCGAAAATTCCCGATTATTTTTTGATTGCGAAAATCGGCAATGTAATATGCACGTATTGCACGCGCAATACAGGCGTGGGTCACTGTTGCTACATTTTTCGAGCTGCTAGAAGTTTCCTGAGACTGGAGAAAATGGTTGGCACGGCAGAACATTACAATAGCTTTATATGCAGATCGAGTGCTCCAATATATTCGTGATTGCGAAATCAGCAATAATAATGCGCATATTTTTTGCGCAATACGTGCACCTTCACATTTTAGCAGGTCTGACTACATATTACTGATTGGTGCACTACGTATTGTTGTGACATCACAGCACTATGTCTGTAGCATGTATGTATGGACAGCAGAACCTATCAGCTACACTATATCAGGATATAACCTACACTGACTATCTGTATTATATATAAGCTATCTAACTATCTAATGTAATTAAACAGTAAAGCACAGAGCACAGCAATGTCACTGCTGTCTCTCTCAGAACGCCATAAAACTACAGAAAATGGCTGCTGGGGAGTTTCTTATATAGTAAGGGGTAGGCAACTTTGCTATTGGTTGCTAGGGATGTTGCTAAGCTCAGACAAAGACATTGCAGCCTTTTCATTGGCCCACAAGCAAGAAGGGAGGTTACTGATGAAAAAAAAGAAAAAATCTAGAATGTTCGCGAATACGAATATATAGCACTATATTCTAAATCTTCGCGAATTCACGAAGTGGCGATATTCGCAATTAATATTGCCAATATTCGCGCCCAACACTACATGTCAAGTGAATGGGCCTGAGATACAATACCAAGCACAGCCACTATTTAATGGGAGGTGTTTTGTTTGGTATGCTGTGAGGAGGCCACAGTGCTCACCTGAGCACCAAGGTCCCTTCAAAAGGGATGCTGGGAGTCAGACCCGCACCAATCAGCTGTTGATGACCTATCCTGAGGATAGGCCACCAATATCAAAATCCTAAACGAACCCTTTAAGTGGACGCCACTAAGGATAAGCAAACCCATTTGTCTGGACTATCAATGGTGAAAAAAAATAGCCAGAACGGAAATGGGAGGTGGAAAGGGACATAGCCACTTTGCCCGCAAGAGAATTTGCACTTAGCAGTATGTCCTAAGGACTTTTCAAATGACCCTTTACACATTTTCATATATACTGTATATTCAAATGTGTAAAAAAAGGTTTTCCTAAACGTTTCCTAAATTAATATGCCCTAAAAGTCAGGTAGAATCTGCCTAGTGAGACTTTCACCGATAACCTCAAATACATTTTTGTGTGATCATATGGCTCTTCCAATATTTTCTAAAAAGGAATTGTCTATGATTTATTTATTTTAATTTCCTCCGACCCAGCAGGACTTGTGAAAAGAACAATACTTATCTGCTCCTCGTGAATGGGTCCTCGACTGTCTTCACTGAACTACCAGTCCCTGTATGTAAACTTCCTGCATGGACGGGGTCACATGCACTGTTGCAGTCGATAATTGGCCTCAGAGGTGACTTGTCAAAAAGCAATACATGACCCAACAGTGATGTGCTGATTGGAAACGCATCACTGCTGAGGCCATTCATTGGTTACAGTGGTCCACTTGACTGCATCCACGCAGGAAGTTTACAACCGTGGATAAGAAGTGCCCGGGACCCCTAGACCTGGGATCTATGTGAGGTGCAGGTAAGTATAAGTCCCTTTACAGGTCAAGGTGGGTGGGGGTGGGAAAAAATAGTCAATACGTTGTGGACAACCCCTATTAAACTTAGATAGGCTGTTTGGTTTCTAATTAGAACAGGTATAAGAATGGGAGCTTTATTCCAGCCACTAATTCACTGAGAGAAAATCTAATAAAGCTCAATTTTCAGCCGATCTAAGAGTTTCAAAATCACAAGATGTGTTTGAAGTCTCTAAGCAAAAAAGGATTACACATTCAGATAGCTCCTGCTCCTCCATTCTCATCAGTCAAACTGATGAGCAGAAATTGTCAAGAACCCTAAGTATGGCTCATTGCGCTTTTATTTCTTGTCTGCTTTGAAGTTATCTATTACTTGCAGCCCACCCCCCTGGGGAATCTGAATATATACATTTTATTCCATCCTGCTCCAAACTCAGAATTTCGGTAGAACAAATAAAATGTAACACAGGAGGCAATGAGAAGGCAATGAGCCAACACATCATGAAATAGCGAGATTCCCCGTTCCAGTAAAATATTTTATGAGAAGGTAAATTATTATCATTATAGATGATAGGACCAGGCGGGGGTTGGGAAAATGATTGCTTTTATGGAGACACTTTGAACTGACGTGTTGTCATGTTACAGAAATAGATGGTATTTAGATAAGTTTTAATGATGCTTGGACATATAGGACACTATTGATCTGTGCTCTACATTCATCCCCGCCTTTTATCCGACAGCTGAGAAGGTAGACTGACGGGCGCAATGTTCTCTCTACAGGCTAATCTGTTCTTTGCTCTGCTTTAAGATGAAAATGAAACTAATTGAGTTATTGGATGTAGAGGGAAGTGGTATAATCGTGCATATATGTGTATATATATATTGGCGCTGAATGGCCAAGTGGGATATGTATATGAAGTGTATTAAATATTCCCTAGATTCAATTCCCTATCAACTCTTATCAACAGTTCATCCCCCATGTTTAGAGAAAAACTGGTGTTGATAGCCTGTAGGATAACAGCTGATCAGTATCTAGTCCTCTTTTGTTCAGGCCCCAAACAGTAGGATGGGCCCGTTTGCTGGTCACCTCAGGACAAAGAGATTGCAGACTCTCTGGCACCGTTTGTCAGGGGGCTTTCTAACAAGAGACATCATGAACCTGTTTCTACACCTCTGCCCCATGGCCAAACTCCTTTTCCCCTACTTATGATAAAGTCCAGCATTTGGGACTAGGGGGGAGGGCTCTTGGGATTTGAGCACAAAGAGAGGCGCACATGGTAGAGTGGACCTCAGTGGAGTGCATGCAGCCCCATGGACGAGGGAGAACCATCCCCAGGAAAATGAGCAAGCGAGGATCTCTCCTGGGACGAGCAGTAACTCCCTAGAGATGAGCACTGGCTGAGTATCATTAACCCCTAAACCCCTGCACTACCCCATACCCCTGAATATACCTGCATTAACCCCTTCATTGCTGCCCTGCCTCCCTGTACCTCTGCAGCAGTCCCTGTACCCCTGCAGACCCCTTGTTATCCCCATAGGGACAGCGTGTATAGAGCCAGGAGGGTGGGAGTTGCTGTTAAATATATGTGCGCATGTACATGTATTATTTAGGTGGATTTGGGGAGGAATTGTGTATTGTGTTTAGAGTAGTTAGGTGTATTGTGTAGTGTTGTTATTGTAGTACTATTACTGTATCGTGGTGCGTGCGTCTATATGTATATATATTTATAACTATATATATATATATATAGCGTAAAAGTAGACAGTATACTTGTATTTGTTTTAATAAATACTTTATTGTTCAACATACATTGTATAGTAATTTATTGTAGTATATCGTAGTAGTAATTCGCACGTAGTTCAGTGTAGAGTGAGGTAATAGAGGTAAATATTATTTATAGCATAAATAGGCGGAGTCATCAATAGACGACTCACGCCTATCTATGAATATTAATTATTGAGATTAACACAAAATATCAATAATTTATATTTCCTTTAACATTGGTGAGTCAGGCCCACTGCTAAGAGTTTGTTTTCTGTGTTTGGTTTTGGTGAGGAAAATCGCTTACGCTGTGAACTAGTCAGGCGGGAGGGACGCGGTCAGTGGAGTCTGAGCGTCCAGAGCCTGATAGTGCAGACAGGTAAAGCATTTTTTTTTTTTATCAGAACGAAACACAAGGCAATATCTGCAGCAGAGAACCTAAAATCTTTCGATTTTTGGATTATTTATAGCATAAATAGGCAGAGTCATCAATAGACGACTCTGGACAACACCTATTTATGAATATTATCGACACTGACAGTGGATTAACACAAAATATCAATAATTAATATTTCTTTTAACATTGGATTAAAGGTGTAGTAAGGACTTCAAGAACACGATGAGGAATTTCATATGAAAAGGAACACAATATTTCAAGATTAGAAAAGCCTCATAATTAAACTGCCCTCGGCAACAAAATTCCACCATTCATTTGGCCAGAACATATTTGAAAATAAACAAGATAATCTGATTAGTTACTATAAGCAACATTGATCCATTTACCTAACAATATTTAGATATGAGGCCCGCTATACATTTAAAGTCACATTACGTCATGTGCTGTAACGCAAAGTCAACTCTTCCAGGCACGTACAACACGTGGGCCCCTGACTCAGCTTCCAGAATTACTCCTCATTCTTTATGCCTGTATACACCGTACTTGTTGGTAGCTAGTGGCGGCTTTACCAGTCCTTATGCAATAGTGAGTTCCCCCTAGTGGCAGCTATCGGCAACCAGAATATTATCATTACACTAGAAGGATAAAAAGGGGATCCAGAGTGATCTCTGACCACTATAACAAAATATGATTAAATTTTGACCTATTTGACTCAAACAGAATGTGACAGTAACCAATTTACTACCATAGACCTCTATGGTTTTACCCTTTAAAGGGATTGTCCAACCGTATGGGCATTTTTAACTAGCCCAAGGAGCATGTTGTATCTAATGAAAAAAATCATACTCACCTGCTCCCCACCACTTTGTTCTGGCACTCTGGTTCCACTCTGTGACATTAAGGTCCCTGCCCTGGAAATATCTGGAAGGAGTCACGTACAAAGACTGGACTCAGCGGTGACATGTTCCCAAGAGACATGTGAAGTATGCTTGGGGACACGTCACCACTGAGGCCAGTTATTGGCTGTAGAGGTGCATGGGACTCCATCTGGAAGTTCATAAGCCAGGAGCAACACACTCCTGGAGCAAGTTAAAGCACCCATAAGGCTGGACAACCCCTTTAGGCACATTACTACCATGGACCTCTATAGGTTCACTCTGTTGGCACTATTGTTTTCAAGAGTAATTCTGCTGATACTATTGGGTATGAGTAGAATCATACTGCTGCCAATATTGAATATGGGGACACTCAGATGCTACTGTTTGTAAGTGGCACCCTGTTGGCACAATTGGTTATGGGAGAACTATGCTGGCTATAAAAACACTATTAATGAGGGCACAATTAACTTTTTATATGGCAAAACCCTACATACACCCCCAAAAGCAATAAAAAGAAGGAGTTCAGAGAACCAAAGGAATATGAAGTATTCTGAACTGTGTGGATGACAAATAGCCTCACTTTTCACCTTCTCCTCTATACGCTGCCCTCTCACTAATACATTATAGGGTCCCTCAACACTATGGGAAACTATATGAACGACATGAGTATTTTGGCTTAGTGCTATACAGTCTGTTCATTATACAGTAAATCAGTGCAGATTATTGAAGCCTGTACCCAACTCACACACTGCAATAGAATGGGATTGCGCCCCCTCCCCGCACCTTCCGCTTGCCAGAGCTATCACGCTTGCACAGAATTAGAGGGTGGAGATGGAGCACATGTTCAAGTCACATCACTCATGTAAAATAGCCTCCTTAGCTTTTTCCACATTAAAATTCCACCCTCAGCGTATTAGTGTTCCATTAGCTTTCAGTCATTTCAAAGCCAGCTACAGTAGCCTCATATTTATTGCAATGTGGGATTATCTCCTTGCATTCAATTACATCCATCTAATTGGATATAAAATTAATCAGCCCCTGCACCTCTCATCTGGGAGGACATACATTATAGCTGTTCTAGTTTATAACTCCCTGCTAGCTAGCCTGTCTCATAGATCAGAGCTCTAGTGCCCTCTTGTAATGCAATATACAGCTATGACTTTCTAATGGTTCTAATACTGGGAAAGAGCAGGTAGAATGGAGGAAACGAGATTAGCCTGGTGGAAGGCATGATGTGTATTTGTAGTGTATACCGTACGCAGACACGAGAATAAGAACAGAGCTATCATGTTGTAATCTCCTTTAAAAGGCTGTTGCTAGCTGTCACATTATTGGGAGTTAAAGGGGACCTGTCACCAAATGTCTGTTTAGTAAGTACTTGCATTCCCCATATAATAAAATCTCGGGAATCTATTCTTCTATAGAGATGTCGCGAACATAAAATTTTCCGGCGAACGCGAATTTCCGCAAATGTTCGCGAACGGGCGAACCGCCATAGACTTCAATAGACAGGCGAATTTTAAAACCCACAGGGACTCTTTCTGGCCACAATAGTGATGGAAAAGTTGTTTCAAGGGGACTAACACCTGGACTGTGGCATGCCGGAGGGGGATCCATGGCAAAACTCCCATGGAAAATTACGTAGTTGACGCAGAGTCTGGTAAGTTAAATTTGCAATGCGATTAATATAACCTGTATTATTCGCATTGCGATTACAACTAAGATCTGAGTTCCTAATGGTTGTATTGCTAGAATTGACGAATATAACGGATATAGCACTATATTCTCAATCTTCGTTATATTCTAGCAATACAACCATTAGGAACTCAGATCTAAGTAGTAATCGCAATGCGATTAATATAACCTGTATTAATCGCATTGCGATTACAACTTAGATCCAGTGGCGTTGCGAGGGGGGTGCGGTGGGTACGGGCCGCACCAGGTGACACCAGTCTGATGGGGTGTCACCCGCGGCCCACCGGCGCAGGAGTTCTCACTCACAAGTTCAACTTCTAAACTTCACGTGGTAAAGGGGGACGGGGGTGTGACTCACTGCAGCCTGGTGAGCGGTGGGGCGCCGCGGCAGCTGCCCTGCATGAGTCTCTGGTGCCGGGAGGAGGAGGTAGGTAGAGCGGCTCTGACTTTATAGACCAAATTATTTTAATAATACCCCAATAATAATAAGTTAATAACCTAACCCCATTTATAATTTACTGGTGGATTATTATAGAGACGGCCCCAGGACAGGAGACATAAGGGGTTGGGTTGAACTGTGGGCTGGGGCCACCCGGCCACATTCACTCATCTTTGCTCAGGGGGGCCCTCATAAATATAGACCCACATGGTGTGGACTGGACTGGTCATTTTTACTAAGGAATATAGTTTAAACGTTTATGTGCAAAAGAGAAAATAAGAAGTCTGCTCCAATCAGATATCTGCACATAGACCAAGACTCTGGGTCTATGCAGATATCTGATTGAAGCTGACTTAGTGACTTCTTTTTTTTTCTCTTTATCTCTTTATTATGGCTTCGGGTCGGGGGAGCAGGGGTCATACCATTTTCTACCGCACCGCGTGACACCAGCCATAGCAACACCAACCATTAGGAACCCAGCTCTAAGTTGAATTCGCATTGCGATTACAACTTAGTCAAATTTGTGACACTGCAGCTTCCGAATGAATCTAAAATGGATGCTGTCCAGGAGGTGGGAGGGTCTGGGAGGGAGGGTATGCTGCTGATTGGCTGGAATGTGTCTGCTGACTGTGAGGTACAGGGTCAAAGTTTACACAATGATGACGAATAGGGCCCGCCGTGGCGAACGCGAACAAGCGATGTTCGCCGGGAACTATTCGCCGGCGAATAGTTCGGGACATCTCTATTCTTCTATAGTATTGAGCGTGAATTTTCAAATCGCAAATTTTAATCGTGAAAATCGCCACTTTGAGAATTTGCGAATATATAGAATATAGTGCTATATATTCGTATTTGCGAATAGTGTTGAATATTCTAATCGCGAATATTTTACATTGCCGATTTTTCGCAATGAAGTAAACAGGGGCTGGAGATCACGAATTCTCGAATTTATGGAGAATATTAGGTAAAAAATTTGTGAAATATCGCGAATTCGAATAATGCCTATGCTGCGCATCACTATTCGTCTAACACTATTGTTCCTGATAGATGTTTATGAAGAAATTACTAGCAGTTTGCAAAGAAGGTCTAGATGGGTGTTACCAGTCGGGGGGGAAGGGGGGTGTCCTTGCACAGTCTGACACTATCTAATCCCTGCTGCCAGAGTCAGACTGTGCAGGGACCAGGGGCATAACTACCATAGCGGCAGACCATGCGACTGCTATGGGGCCCAGAGCAAGAGGGGGCCCAGTCTTAGTTGGGATTATCTCCTCTTCTACTGGAGGTGAAAACTTGGTCAGGACTCTACCCTCTAAAGGAACAACTTTTAGCAAACGAGGCAGTGGAAAAATGGCCCAAGGGTCATTAAAAAGGGTTTAGGCAGAAACCCTTCTGTCCTGTGTAGGGGGCCTGGTTTGATCCTTGCTATGGGGCCCTTATTTCTCTATGTACGCCACTGGCAGGGGCCTTCTCAAACCACTGGCAACACTTAATTGGATCTTCATTTATAAACATCTCCTAGAAAATACACAACATACAGTAATAAGAATAAACAGACATGTCTTTTTTAGTCCAATTTATATGCTATGCCATAGGTAGAGACTCTCATACATACATGCCCTTACAGTACATCTGTCTACTCTAAAGATACATATTACACTAGTGAGGTTTCTTTGGAACCTGGTCAAATCTTCTAGAGAGGAGGCCATCTTAAAGAATGTGGGCAGTATGGATAGTATATGATAGAACTAAAAATCTAGTTCAGGAAATGCAGTCTGAATAAACTGTTGGTCTTCTCAAAGAGAGGACCCTTTAGAAAGGTTTCTCTGTAGTATATTGGTGATGTCCAGGTTTTCAAATGGTGAGGCTAGAGGCTTTAATCATGGTAAGGTAATCAAAGGGCAGCCTGTCATCAAGACATTCACTCTTAAACTAGGTATACTGCCTTGTAGGGCTATTTGAGCTAAATCTAATGATACATTTCAATTAGTGATCCATTGGTCCGTTATGGAAAAAAGTACTTTTCATCCATATGCAGTTGAGCAGTTAAATGCACCAAGCCACTCTGTGCACCCTTGCTCATTTTGCCTCCTCTGTCAGCCCCTCCTTCCCCTACTTGATTGACAAGGCTAGTCATCTCTACTGGTCCTGTCAATGAAGGAGCACTGACAGAGTGTAGTGCTGTAGAGCAAATGTACTTTGGAGTCAAAGCCATCAACTGCCTACTTTATTGCCCTTTAAATGATTAATTTGCACTATAATTTATGCTGTTGCTTACACTTATACTGTTGTAAAACTGCATTTTATATGTTTGTAGCATATCCGGTTAATTTGCATTGCACTGTGGAAAGGGTTAATGGACAGCCAGATAATACTGAGAGACTTTGGGACTTTCCAGCCCGTGCACTGAGAAGCTAGTAATTTTCCACAGTTAAGTTACCTTAAGGGACTATGCAGAGCTATCATTTGGAGGGAAACTTTTGACCATCTGGTTTAACTCTGTCAGATAATTGTTTACGCACACTGGTTAACAGCAGACCCTGACTCTCTGGACTTATTTCCCATTGGCGTGCACCATGCCAATGGTGTTTGGAGGACCCAAAATAGCATTCGTGGCCACCTCAAACCCAGCCACTGCAAGAGGAAGCAGGAGGAACAGACATCTAAGCAGGGGCAGCCTGGGAGCTCAAAGTGACCCTGGAAAAAAACTAAAAGAGGCCCCATGTTGTAGACAGTTCCGAATTGACAGAAGAAGGGCAACACAAGTAGACAGGGAGAACACAAATAGGCAAGGACAACAGAAGAAGTCGGGGTCAATAATATTGTAGTGCAGCACAAAATGAGACCCAGCAGAGCCAAATACCACAGTACAGCACAAAATACTGCTTCCCTCATTAAAGTATTTAACTTCATACTGTGGACAGTTTAAAGTTGAATTTAGGAGGCACCTGTGGCCACTTGCCTAGCACTAATTACTACTGAGAGCATCAGATCATTAGGTATCCAGCTGCAGGCCATGAGGAGGGCTCAAGGCATTGGCCTTCCAGGAAATTTCCCTGTATGATGTATGGCTGCCCACGGATCTAAGACATTTAAAGGCTAAGATCACACCTGCAGTTTTTGGTTCAATGTGTGATGCAGTTTTTTTTTTTTTTTTTTTTTTTTATAGCCAAAGCCAGAAGTAGGTTAAAAAGGATTAAAAAATTTAAAGGAAGGACTTATACTTCTTCCTGCTGGATTCAGTTCTGGCTTTGTGTCAAAAAACTGCTACAAAAACTGCACCAGAAACTGAAAATATGTTTCCATTTTTTAGGGCATGTTCACTCTGCCACAAAAATCTGCTGTGGAATCAGCGAACCTGACCGAGGATTT
Source organism: Bufo bufo (assembly GCF_905171765.1). Lineage (NCBI taxonomy): Eukaryota > Metazoa > Chordata > Amphibia > Anura > Bufonidae > Bufo > Bufo bufo. The sequence continues at coordinate 32,964,537 of NC_053398.1, forward strand.
GCATTTGTATAAGTTGAGAATATACTGTACAACTGTACAACTGTACAACTGGCCACCAAATGCAGTCTCTTGACAGAAATAATTAACATTTTAATTGCTTTCTTCTGATGAATTTAACTTCTAATCAGTGCACAAAGAAATTAGTGTGAACTAGGCTGCGGATACCTATTGGCAAAAATGGCATTCAAATCCTGAACGTATTCCACATGGAAAATCTGCCATGCAAAGATATCCTAATTCTTACACAGGACGGTTTGGTGCAGTTGTTGATGAACTTGATGGGTGTGATATGTAAAAGAATAAACTTTATTTATCTAGTATTCCATCCACTGGATCCTCTGCAGGGGTTAATAGGGAGAAAAAAAAATCACTTTTTTCTACATTTTTCCTTTCCTGCTGTTTCATTTTATCGATGTCTTGTTCAGGAAATGTCTGCAACGTTCTGCTGTTATCATTAATATGTGACACTCAGCACCTGGACGTACAGTTGCCTTTTGTCCAGAGATAATTGAATAGTAGAATATTCTACAAAGATATGAATATGTAAACGCAACCAATTTTAATAGCAGCATCAATCATAAATAGTTCAGCTTTTTTTATGTAGGAAAGAATTGAAAGGAACACTTAGAAGGCAAATTGATACCCTGTGGTATGGACAAGTACAGGAGCGGGCAGTGCATAACAAAGGAATTCCAAAAACCCAGAAAAGAGGAAGCCTACTGTATGTCAGGCACCACCCGGTGAAGCAGGCAACAAAAGAAAATTCCCCCAAAAAAAACAAAAGAAGATACCTACTGTAATTCAAGGACTAGCTCCTGCATCAGGCATAACACATTGCTTTACATTTACTTTTTCGGCTGGGGATGAATTCTGGTGACAAAATTTGGTTCAATTTTAGTGCAATTTGTGACATCTCATTTTAGCCATATTTATGAAGCGAACAAGCCAAAAATAATAATCCAGAGCACCTTGTCTGCCAGGGGGCCATTGTGTTGTCTGAGTTATACAAAAACTCAGGCAACCCATTGTAAATGGGCTAAAATAACAAATAAATGCAAGCTTCCTGCGCTGCGCTCTGCTCCTCACCGCTGCCATTTTTCTGGCTGCAGCAATGACATTCTGGACACACAGGTCACCGCTGAAGACAATCAATGGCCTCAACTGAGACATCCTGTACATGGGTGAGGCCAGCGATTGGCTGCAGAGGTTACTTGTTCACTGAACATCACCGCTGCAGCCAAGAAAATGACGTCAGCGCGAAAGGGCTAGAGTGCAGTGCTCGAAGAAACAGCAAAGAAAACAGACAAGTATTCATTCATTTGCTATTTTAGGCCATTTACAGTGGTTTCCGAAGTTTTTATATAACTCGGGCTGTGACTTGGATAGGACAGGCTTTAGAAGTGCAATTTTGTGCCAAAATTTGGCATACAATTCTGTTGCAAAGTAAGCCAAATAATCAGCGGTATGAAAGTGTCTAGCCATGCACCAAGTTTATCATCCAGCCAGAGCCATTGCAACAAATTCGGAATGTCCTTAGACACTCAAGGAGAGACTTGTCAATTAGCAGCAGGGAGAGTTGGCAGCTCTTGAACATCAGGAGGACTTTTGAGCTTGAGCTACATATTGAGCAGACTCCATTAATTGCATCAAAGCTGTGACTTTAAGAAAACGACTGGGTCCATTCATGTCACTGACCCAATGTTTGCACCAGGGTCTGATAGGGCAGTATAAATTTGGTGGCAGATAGACTTTAAGAAACAGAAGATTTGGAAGAATAATGAAGAACGAATTTCGAATACATTTTTGGAATTTTTGTCTAACTTTTTTATTTGAAATTCTTAAAGGTAAATAAACAGTGCTATGTAGTAGCATGAGGACACGTGGAGTCGGGGCCACAGCACCAGGCAAAATCTACAAAACAAGACCAAAAAAATACAAGGCAACACAATAAGTAGAAAGATCCAATTTTCCTATTGATTCATGATAAATGCCAAAGTGCAAGCAAAACCTCAAGAGGATCATTCACAAAAGTTTTTTGAGGTTAAAAAAAAAAAATTCCCAAATTTGCACATGTATTTTGTGTTTTCTTTGGCAAGTTTTAATTGGTGGCGCTTAACACATGAGGCAGGGTCACAAAAAATGTTTGCAATAATTTACACCAAAAAACTGATATCAGTTGAAACCTACTCCATATTCTACCTGGAGTAACTTTCAGTTTCTGGCACATTTAAAGGCGAAGATGTGACAGACATGCTCCTCTTTATAAATTGGTCAGATCTTCCCCCAGTGGACTTTTTACTAAGGATTGAGTGGCTCTCTGACAGGCTGTTCTGGCATATAATGCCAGAAATCAGCCGGACAAGAACCATTGCATGCAGACATTTTTGTCCATCTAAATCCCAGCATATTTGCCAGATAGTGGACAGATCTCCACCAGACCCTGTTATAGTTAATTGGGCTGGTGGACATTCCGGTAACATCCGGCAATGTTGGATCCGAAAAACTCCAGCAGGCTGTTCTCTACCCTAGCAGCCTGCCGGAGAGCTTTACCACAAATTTGAAACTAGCCTAAGACTAATGTGTGAAACACCAGTCTTTAGTAAATCACACCAAAAGTCTATTCCTGTTAATAAAGTTTGGGTTTTGCTTGCACCTTAGCATGGGACATGCCATAGTACTACTGTATGCAGGATTTCAAATGTCTATTTTCCCTGACTTTAATACCTTTTTGCATAACTTTTTGGATGTGCATCTTTTTTTGCGCTGCTCTGCTTTTTTTGTCTTTGATGGTATCTCGTATGTGTTTGAGGCATATAAGAGGAAACATCACAAATGGTTGCATCCAACACTTCTGTCTTGAGAAGTTACTTCACTTTCTACAACACCCCTTTACTGGAGTAAGACGAATCCAATTTTTTGGACTTTTTAAAGAAGTCTCAGTTGATAAATCTGGCTTAAGTCATCTCTACAGGGTAACCTGACCTTCTTTTCCCAACTTATTTATCAAAGCTGGAGTGAGAGGTGTAAAATAAAAAAAATGACTCAAATGTTTGGAACAAATTAGCCCAAAAACTTGAGCCTATTTTGAGATTTTTTTTAAAACCAGAATTATAAAGTGAGAACCATGATGAGAATATTGGTTCTTTTTGGTTCATACATGATGTAATATTATCAAGTAGTGTGTGGATTTCAAGGGCATTTAGATCTATCAGTGCACTAGTTAATGCAAAAGACTTTCTCCTTCTGTTATAGGATAACATGACAGTACACATGGGTGAATGAAGGAATAAATTAGAATTGTCACATGCATTATGTCTCCCATCTCATTCTGTAGAGTATGTTGGTTCCAATACCCATCACTTAATGCACACTGATTAACTGAGCAAGTAACGACAACCATAATTACAAGCAAATCACTGGAAGAAGGGTTTGCAATTCTATTATGACTAGTCTTAATCTTCTGCCTAAATGACTTGATTAATTATGGCAACTGTGTAATAATAATGATGACAATTAAGGTACAGCATATACTGTACAGTTGCAAGTAAAAGTAAGTGAACTTTTTGAAATTGCCTGGTTTTCTGCATTGATCACTAATAATATGTGCTCTGATTGTTCTCAAAGCCACTTTTATAGATAAACCTACAATCTAACTAAACTAATAACACACAAACAGTTGCACTATTCATGTCTTGTATTGATTATATCCACAATTCAGGGCGAAAAATTAGATTCAGGTTCAAATTGATTCCACCTGAATCAAAAGTGCTACAGTTGGCCCGAAAATTGGTATATTACACTTCGAGGTCTCTGAAAATTTATAGAGAAAATAGCCAGCTTACCAAGATGTAAGATTCATGTTGCATTGCACGGATGTCCCTATGTTTGGCGTGAAAAATATCCGAAGATAAAAAGTAGTATCCAGAGTGCATAAAAGTCCATCTTTATTAAATCATGGTTAAAACATTCTCCTGAGATGAACTCAGCATCAAGCCAACATGTTTCCACCAAACATGGTCTTTCTCATGGCTATGGTAGGAGTAAAGTACTGTAGGTTAGAGGTGAGTGAGTTTTTTAAAATTAGTTTTTGGTCCAATTTGGCCAAGATATTTAATTTGAGTACAAATTGATTCTACCCAAATAAAAAATGCTCTAAATACTCTGACCATCTCTCTACCATGAATCAATTTGCTCATCTTTACTGTAGGTGTACAGACCAAGAGTGAGTTTATGTAAACAATCTTTGGGCTAATCATCGGGATCCTAATTGTAATATCCTCACCAATCAGACATTTTTGTAGTCCTGGAGTACCCCTTAAATGCTGTTGTTGCCTATTCAATTGTTTTCCAACCAAGGTTCCACTGAGCACTAGCTTTTCTTGGAACCTGTTAAGGAACTCTACAGAGGACAGCAAAGGTACGAGGTATCTCTTTTAGTAATTGGGTAGATCTAGAGATTTCCATGAAGAGGATACTTATTTAAGGAGTCTAGTTTTTGTAAAAAAAAGTTCAGAATTGCTAGTCTAGAGTAAGGCTCTGTGCAGACGAGTGTGTCCGGATTATGTCCAGATGCGTTGCGGATACGTTCAGTAAAAACTGCGCGATTTTGCAAACAAAGCCTTTCAGTTTAGTTTACGATTGCGTTCAGTTTTTATTGCGTGGGTGCAATGCGATTTACTGCGTTTTGCACGCACGTGATAAAAAAACGGAATGTTTACAAACAACACCTCTTAGCAACCATCCGTGAAAATCGCATTGCATCCGCAATTGCTTGCATAAAAATCGCAGATTATAGAACATGCTGCGATTTTCATGCAACGCACAAGTGATGCGTGAAAACCACCGCTCATGTATACAGACCCATTTGAATTAATGGGTCCGGATTCCGTGCAGGCGCAATGCGTTCATATCACGCATTGCACCCGCGCAGAATTGTCGCTCGTGTGAAAGAGGCCTAAGGCTCCTTTGTCAGTACTCAATAGAATCTAATAAGGCTGTTTCCATGAGGCTGTAAGATGGTGTAATGTGTGATTTGCACCACAATCCTGGATGGGGTGGTAGGCTCAAATAAGGCGCAAACACAGGCAGATTTAAAATATAGCCAACTGTTTGCTACTGAACAATTTAGCATTTAGGCACAATCTTATAATGTCAATTAAGCCCTCATGCACACGACAGTGAATAATAGCAATGCGACGGCCGTCTAAGTAACGGCCGTCACACAGCCATTTTTAGCACCAATGAAAGTCTATGAGGCTATTCACATGGCCGTTCTTTTAATGGCCAGTAAATAGTGTCCGTCCAAAAATAGGACATGTCCTATTTTTGGCCGTTTTCACAGTCAGATGGACCCCATTGAAATCAATGGGACCGTTTTTAACGGCCGATTGACAGGAGTGCACCGGCCGTTAAAAATGGGTACACTTTACCCAGGCCATTTAGGGATAGATAAAAAAAAAAAACTCACCTCATCCACTTGCTCGCGGTGTGGCAGTCTCTTCTCTCTTCATTGAGAACGACCTGCCGAAGGACCTTCGGCAGGTCCCCTTCTGTGAAGGGAGAAGAGACTGCTGCACCGCGAGCAAGTGGATAAGGTGAGTTGTTTTTTTTTTGCAAAATCAACCAAAAAAAAAAAACGGTGGGCCACTATGGGGGAATTATTTAAACCATGTGGGAAATAATTTAATATGGGGAACTACATTGGGGGCATTATTAGAGCTGGGGCCGTTAAAAAAAACATCATACACTATGGGGGACATTATTTTACCAGGGGGCCTACATGGGGGACATTATTAAAGCAAGGGACAGTAAAAAAAAATTATGGGGTATTATTAAAGCTGGGAGCAGTAAAAAATAAAAATCTTACACTATGGGGAAAATTATTTTACCAGGGGGCCTACATGGGGGACATTATTAAAGCTGGGGGCAGTAAAAAAAAAAATTCCTACACTATGGGGCGACATTATTTTAGCTGGGGGCCTACCATCCTGTGGGTGTTCTCAGAAGGGTGGGTCTAGAAATAACTGCCATTCAAATTCATCCATTTTTCATGTCCGTTTTTAACGGACATTAAAAACGGACATTAAAAACGGATACACAGCCAGAAAATGGATGCACACACTGATGCAAAATGGCCATGAATTACTGACAGTGTGTCCGTTTTTCAATCATAATATTCGAGGTGAAACTTTCTCAGCACCATTTTGGTTGGACACAAGTAAGCATGTCGAAAAATCACCATGCCTTAAAACTGAATTATCTCCATACCTATATAACTCTCTAGAGGACCCCAACAACAAAGCCATATGTTATGGTTAGTAATATAGTTTAGTCATTAGGTAGCAGCATAGCAAGAGAATTATACATGCTACATAGTAGGTGGCAAACAAAACATGCAAACACTCACTCCGCTACCTTGCTACAATCCTGACGCATAATGAATTATAGTAATAGACCCACTGGTAGTCCCTCCACAGCTTCCATGGCCACAGTATACAACTTGCTTTGATGACGTCAGCAACAACCAGACGACTCAAGTTCTAGTGAAGCAAACTAAGCCATAGAGTTTATAGTAATCTTAGTTCAGTTGGACCATTGGGGTTCAGGTATGGCAGCAGTAAACACATACTTGGGTCTTTAATCATACGAACATTTTTTAGACTAAATTTAGCGTCCATATTACAGCTAAAAATACTGGCTAAAAGCATCATAGATTTTTTTTTGTTTTAATATTGATTCCAAAAGGCAGGGGTATAGCAAAATGAGTGGTATTGTCATGAGAAGTCCTGTACTTTGCATAGTACACGAGCCGGCAGCGACATTATTTTCCTCTGCATAATTTGAAGTACTGTAGGTCATAAATCATAGCTCAAGTCTCATGCACAAACTGTGCCTAGAACACTATGGATCACAACAGATCTTAAAACCATGGACTCTAGGTAAATTGAACTGATGGAAGAGGGGCAGAAGTCCTGAAAAAAATTGCTGACTTTGATTTGCTATATACAGCACCAAACTCTGGAAATGCTTGTTTCCCTTCTAATCCAAACCTTCCATGCATTCAGCAAACATCCTCACATTTACAACACTTGCAGTTCTTGTTTTGACTGGTAATAACATAAAGTAGTTTGACATCCCCAAAGAATATAATTAGACACAATAGAAACCATTAATATCATAATGCACAATGTACTTATAGTAGAAAATTGGCCAAACGCTGCATATAATAACATACGAGGAAGGGAAAGAGCAGCATGGACAAATGTTAAGTTCCTCTTGTTAATGGTTTTTTAAAATGTCAAATTACATTAAATTGTTCAGTAAATCCGTTAATCCGTGAATGAACAATAGTGGTATCTGTCTTAGGGTACACTGCTATTTTTATTGCTAACAATCCCGTGCCATACCTTCCTTTTCATGGAGTTATTAGTACCCCAGGCAGCAAGTTATATGGCATTTTATTTAAACTCTATCCTTCACCTCAATTATATGACTATTGAAATCTATTGCCCAGAATTCTTTGCTTCAAGAACACAAGAGGAAAAAGTTATATCTCCTTAACGGGGATCTGTCACCACAATCTTGGACTATTATCTGCAGTAATACATGAGTCATACTACAGATAAGGAATCCAGATTGCTACTTTTTGGACACACCTTCTCATTCAAAGAGTTTTCTTTATTTTCATGACTATGAAAATTGTAGATTCACACTGAAGGCATCAAAACTATGAATTAACACATGTGGAATCATATACATAACAATCAAGTGTGAAACAACAGAAAATATGTCATATTCTAGGTTCATCAAAGTAGCCACCTTTTGCTTTGATTACTGCTTTGCACACTCTTGGCATTCTCTTGGCATAACACACTTGTTTGTTATGTATATAATTCCACATGTGTTAATTCATAGTTTTGATGCCTTCATAGTCATGAAAATAAAGAAAACTCTTTGAATGAGAAGGTGTGTCCAAACTTTTGGTCTGTACTGTATATTACTGCAGAAAATAGTCCAGAATTGTGGTGTCAGGTTACAGTAATATCTTCCTGATAGACTAAAACCAGATCAACACATTATGAAGGCATACATTCAAGAAATGTGTGGAGGTGGGTTTTTTCATTAGGTTTGGTTGTCATAAAGACCTGAGAGAAGGAAGGGTGGAAGAGGCAAAGCTATGGGGTACAGAGGCAGTAGTTGCACTCACATGACTAAATATCAATATTATAAAGGGCACATTGAAGGTGGGAGATCATGTTACAGATTTTGCAACCCTGGAAGGAGGAGCAGTGGCAGATCAAGTAGTCCTTAGGTTGTTCTCAATACTGACGTTATTCCTTCCCCACCATTGCCATGCCATAATGTGTTTGTAGCCAACACCACCTTTTTGTGCTATCATTGACAACTGGGTTTTACCATTCCACTTGTGAAAAGGTTGTGTGTGTCCCTACAGACTGAGTGTCCAATCATCATTGACAATGCCAGACTTTGTAGGGACAAAGAGAATGGTTACCCCAAAATAGTCAATTTATCCTGGGTTACACAGAGACTATCTGTGGAATATAATTATCTATTATCACAAACATCAAAAAGTGATAGCTGCAGTGACTCCCCAGCACAGACCACCATGACACTTCCCCTGATGACTGCAGAGATTTCTACCAAGACATCATTGGTCCCTTGCGTCTGCAGCCGTCACCAGCCTCTGTAGCAAAACAGACCAGACGTCTACTTTTTTGCAGTCCCCAAATCAGACCCCTTAAACAAATACAGACCCTAGATCAGAACCCATATATAAAGACAGACCCTTTAAACCAAACCAATACATACAGGCCCACAACAGATCCCACATATAAATTTAGACACCCCCACCAATCCATTTCAAACCCTAGAACTCCTAAACAAAAACAGATGCCAAAAAGTCCCCAACCAGATTCCCTAAATAAATACAGATCTCCAAACAAGAAGCTATACATACAGAATTAGGGTAGATCCCCTAAATAAACACAGATCCTAGACACTCTAAAAAAAAAATTAGACCCTAAACTGCCTAAATACAGACCCAGGGCAAATATTCTAAATAAGATCATACCCAGTGCTTGACCCGCCTCTCCATTAGGATAGGAGAACATGTCTCCCGTTCTTGATACCAATTGGGGTTCCAGCAGTTGGAACCTCACTAATCAGTTAGTTATATCGCTTTGAGATCTTCCACATCTCAAAGCTGAGCAGCTTTCAAATCAAAAGTTTATTTACTACTTGCTTTGATATCCATGTTCCAAGCAGGGAAATAATAAGAAGATGAATAAGATCAGAGTTCATCTCCAGCCCAGACAAGGAAGTAATCCAATGGATACCAGGTATGGTTCTCTTCACATCTGCATTAAAGGCTTGATTAGGACCCCCCTTGCAGATTGTTAAAAAAAAAAAATGTGAGAAAAATAACTCAGCATGTAGATCTAATTTTTCAGTAATTACAGATACCACAATGAAACCTGACAGACCCCATTATAGTCAACAAGGTCGATTGGGTACCATTAATTTCCATTTGGCAATGCATTTCCTTGTTATGCTCCTCCTTTAAAGAGCCAATCAGCTATTCAAGGAGCCGTGGCCTCTTCCAAGGCCAGTGATGTCACATTCATCAGTCACATGGCCTGTGGATAGCTCAGTCCCATTCAAGTGAATGGGAATGAATTGCAATACAAAGTACAAAGTACAGCCGCTATCCAATAGATGGTGCTGTGCTCGTTAAGCTGCAGGGAGGCCGTAGTGCTCACCAGGGTGCCATGGGCTCCTCAACAGCTGATCGCAAGGGGTCCTGGGTAAGGTTAAGTCAATCGAACTCCACAATGTGGAATTCAATCCGGATTTCAGGGAAAATTTGATTCGCTATGAACCCTAATTTCCTTGTGTTTTGTGGTAGCAAATCGATTTTCCCTAAATTGCGGTAAAAAAAAAAAATTATAGTTACCTCATCCGTTTGGGTACGAAGAGCCGGCCGCCGACATATTAATCGAAGATCTGACACGTAATCCTGTGTGCGGTGAAATATGACGCATTGTTTTACAATGTATTATTGCTGTCAGATGCCATAATCAGCTATGAACGTGGCATCTAAGGGGTACAACGATGTGGGACAGTGCAATCGCCGCTACCTGTCATTGCACCCATTACTTAAAAATAAATGTGCTTCATGACAAATTCATCGCAAAGCAAATTTTTGGGTAAAATTCGGCGAAGTAGCCGAATCAAATTTTTCAATACTTAGCTCATCCTTAGTCCTGGGTGTCGGACCCCCGCTGATCCGATACTGATGACCTATCCTGAGGATAGAAATATAATATGAAAGCAGCACCAACGTCCCTTCTAGACTCCCTCAGGAATGCTTCAGCCTGTCAGCAATCATGGATCCCCGGGGGTCTCTCCATATGCAATACCAAACAGAATAGACGGCAGCATGTCCTCCAAGGATTGTTTATTCAAAATGGGTCCATAAAAATGTACAAAAAGTGCCAAAAAATAGTGCAACGTTTTGACTATATCATAGTCTTTGAGAAAGACACTTTTTGTACATTTTTATGGACACATTTGGAATAAACAATCCTTGGAGGACATGCTGCCGTCTACTCTGTTTGCTATCCTGAGGAAAGGTCATCAATTGCAGAATTTCCTATAACCCCTTAAAGGTTTTCCAGATAAAGCCAGTAAACTTTGTCCCATGCTTAAAAAAAAAAACATTAATAATAATAATCATGATTTGAAAATAAATCCATCCATAAGACTACCGTATAAGCCAAGTGCAAAATGAAGGAAATAACGCAGACACATTTTTAATCTTTCGAGAAGACTATGCACTATATTAGACAGACATATTCAATACGATCCTTCAGATGTTAATCCATGGTTGCAGGCATTTCACAGGAAATTCATTAACAAATAGGACATAAATAGCTAAAAAAAAAAATAATTGCCCGGAGTGGTAATATTTCTGTCACTTTGTATGGATCCTGCTTACCAGACAAAGGATGAAATGAACTGTGGCTTTTGCGGATTAAGGGAATTGCTGGGATTGCCGTCGAAGAGGCCAGATTCAAAAATCAATGAATTCAATCTAGTCTAAGAGCAATTATCACAGGCAGTGTCAACATCAACAAACAGATAGTTGACATAACCACTCTCCACTCCAGTGTCTCCTTTAATGCAATTATTTTAAAATGAGGCTATTACATTGTAAATCATATTGCTATATGAATTGACGATAATAGAGTCTTGTGGAACCTTTAGCTATGCATGGAGTATTAACCTTAGGCCTAGTTCACACGAACGTTTTTTTTGCAAGTGTACGGGCGTTTTTTTTGTGTTCCGTATACGGTCCGTATACGGAACCATTCATTTCAATGGTTCCGCATTAAAAACGGAATGTGTTCCGTAACCATTCCGTTTCCGTATTTCCGTTTTTCCGTTCTGTTGAAAGATAAAACATGTCCTATTATTGCCCGCAAATCACGTTCCGTGGCTTCATTCAAGTCAATGGGTCCGCAAAAAAACCGGAACACATACGGAAGTGCATCCGCATGTCTTCCGTATCCGTTCCGTTTTTGCGGAACTATCTATTGAAATTGTTATGCCCAGCCCAATTTTTTCTATGTAATTACTGTATACTGTATATGGCATATGGAAAAACGGAACGGAAAAACAGAAAGGAAACGGAAACACAACGAAACTCAAAAACGGAACAACAGATCTGTGAAAAATGGACCGCAAAAAAACGATAAAAGCCATACATTCGTGTGAACTAGGCCTTAGTTTGGAGCCAAATAACTTAGAAAACGATCATCCCTACAGTATTCCCATGTACATACATTATATTACTCACTGTGCTACAACCCTAAAGGGGTTGTCCCACTTAGTTATTTAATAAAATGTATCTGTATAGCGCCATTTATTTGTCCTGCTCACTGAGCAGGTCGCACATGCTCAGTTTCATCCTTCAACTGCCTCCTGAGCTGTGATAGGGAGAGCATGGACACGCCCCCTTAGCTGCAGCAGAATAGACACTCCCCTTTAGCTTGATATAAATCTAGCAGAGCAATGAATGGAGGGATCTCTGGATCCATGTGAGGTACAGGGCTGGTTCTAGCTTTGTTGGAAAGAGATTGCCATGTACTATATGATGTCAGATTTTAATTTTTTGCATTAATCATGGGATAACGCCTTTAATGCCCCCCTCAGGCATTTTCATGCATACTATATTATACAATTACAATATCTATTGATATATAGTAATACAGTGACACAGGGACCTGCTAAAATTGCTTCATTACCACTAATCACAGGGGGTTTATAGGGGTTATGCTATGACTGATGTAAAAAATGAAGATCAGATATCAGAAAGTACATGATTATCTATTTCTAATCAATTTTGTAAAAGCTTTGATGGCACACCACTTGAGAGGTGTGGTTGCAGGAGATGGTTCCCAAACCGGAAAAAATACAATAAACACTCCTTCACCCCACTGAATTTCTTTTAGTGCTGTATTCTTTATTAACTGGACATCTAGTCACAAACCGAACGTTTTCAGCCTTAAGCCTTCATCGGAGAACTAGAAATACATATAAAGTGGAATTAAAAATTGTGAATACAGTTATGAGCATCCAATTTTCAGGGAGACAACATAAATAATACAAGCTAATGAAGACTACATAGTTTTAAGTTGAGCCTGGTAAAGTCCAGGGAGTACAGAACAAACAGGGAGTAGGAACACATAGTGACTAATGCCTGTACTAATAACAGAGTAGATGGTGGCAGCGTAAATAATCTACAATAATTGTATCATCAAGATCCAAGGCCTCTGCTGTAGTGAGTTCATAGGGCATCCAACTAATATATCCAGGTCTACCTTTGGGTTATAAAAAATACACAGAGATTGCGGTGGTTTATTAAGGGTATATGACTATAGATATAATATGGGAACATCTCGAGTGTCGGCTGAGAGTGCAGCACACAATGAAGTACTACATAATGGCATAGCATTGATATAGAAACACCTGGAGTGTGAGCTGAAATACAAAATGTACAATTACAGAAGTACTCTATCATGACATAGGACTAGCGAGTCTGCCATACCTGGAGTTCCGCACCAGAGGGGATGAAGACAGCAGAAGATGAAGAAGAGGGCGTCATGGCTCTCTCAAAGCAGCATTTTAAGGATATGGTGTCATGTTGTAGCAGGGGTCACACGGACCTCTAGAACATTTCTAAGGCATAAACACACCAAGGTAAGCAAACAGACAAAGCAAGGACCAAAACCAATACTTATTAACAGAGATTTAGACAAGGCAGGAAGCAGGACCAGCGGGTAAGTGTGAAGTGGCAGATAATACCAATTAGACCAAGTGCACCGGTTTAACTTGGGGGCAAACCCAGAGGGCAAAGACTGATGGTGGGGATGAACTTAGCCGAGGGCTCACTGGTTGCACCTCCAGGATGGTCCCTGTGCACTTGGCTACTTACCTGCAGAGACTGACATTGCTGCAAGCACCACTGGTCCAGACAAACAAGATACAGACTGAAACCCAAGCACAAGAACAGGAACCCAAACATAATCACAGGACACTGTTCAGACAGGACATAACAGGGACCAGAAAACAAGAAAGACACCTGGACCCCATGTGGAACGGATGCATGACAGTCACAGACAGAGCTGCTGAGACAAGACAGGCAGATGTCTGGACCCCATGCGGTACAAATAGATGGTGGTCACAGACAGAGCTGCTCAGACAAGACAAGCAGATGCCTGGAACCCATGCGGAATGGATATGCATGGCGGTCACAGACAGAGCTGCTAACAAGAGACAAGTAGATGCCTGGATCCCATGTGGAATGGATACATGTCGGTCACAGACAAAGCTATTCCACAAGACATGGAACCGGACTGGCAGATGCCTGTTCCCCTTGTGGAGTCGTCCATGGGCGAACAGGCAGAAAAAAAGAATGCAAGAAAACATCAAGCAGGGACCAAGACATGGTGACCTTGATGTTTCACTAAGTAACCACACAGACAGGGCAGATGGAATAATCCCATAGCTCATGCACACAGCAAAGCTGGAGACAGACCCACCTCAAACCCACAGCTCATAGGACATATGGGCAACAACCCTGTAGGAGTGGTGCTATGGAGTATGGGGCTCATGTTGCCTAAATAGCACATGTGAGGTCCCAGGGAGGAAGGGAGGGAGAAGAAAACATGCCTCGCCCAGTGCTGGCTGCAGGCGAGCGGTCAGTGCGTGCGGCAGGATGTAGTACGTGATGGTGGTATGATGCCACAGTGTAGTAGCTGTAGGTGCACATGCGCTGATAACATCAACCGCATGGGAACCTGCATGGTGGACGGTGGAGGAGATGAGAGTGCATGTGCTGGCACCAACACCCGCAAAGTAGTATGCATGGTGACATGTGTGATGGTGAATGGAGACAAGTCTATAACAAATAAAGGAGATTATGTCCTCTAGTGATGAAAATGGAGAATAACCACAAAATAAGAAAAGAAAAGGCTAGCAGGAGAGAGAAAAACATGGTGAGGAGAGGAGGGGGAGGACACAAAGAGAATAAGAAGGATAAGGTAGGGAGGGTGAGGAAAAAATGTCTAGACGGTACATAGAGAAAGTAGATAAAATAATAAAATGGAAAGCAGGTATTGAATATCTCAGTGGCCATGCTAAAATTTTTATTACATGCAATTACAAAGGAATTTGGCACTGGCTAAATAAATGTAGAAGGAGAGAGAGACTTTTGCAGGCATCTAAAGCATTCTTGATTTGGATAGAATGGATTTGTACTCAAATCGAATTTGATGATCTCTACCCAAATCCTAAAACTTTACCTAGGCCCAACAGCTGGCCGACATTGACCTTAGGCTGCATTCACATTTGCATCAGAGATGATCTCTGTTCTCTGCCAGATTTAGCCTGTCAGAAACGTTCAACGGAGATGTGAACGGGGACTTACTTTTCATCATACAATATGTGATTTCATTATCCTCTGTTGTATCCAAATTCAATATAGTGATTATTATTCTTTTCTATAGCAAGGTAGCTCTGCATAACAATATTATGTCTCTACATTTGGGAATTGGGGGTGCATCAATCCCAATAATTATATGGTAATTTTTGGAGGATAAGTTAGATTACTCTGAATGTACACCACATTGTGGTGTGAGCAAAGCCTCAACTGCAGTACCTTGTAGAAGAAAATTACATGGTTCCTTCAAAAAATAAAAAAGAGAAAAATTGTCTTAAGTGTATATATATACATAATCAAAAGGAGTAGACATCTTCTTTGGAACTTAGCACTCCCCACCCACCTGCCCGGTGCTTTTAATCAGAGCAACAATGGAGCTGGACACTCCGTGTTAGAGAAGGTCCCATCTGATGAGAAGCCACCTGGATGTTTGGTAGATGGGTCCAACATATTTTTGATCAATTATATGCGCTAAGATCTTCTACTCCGCTTAATAGTAAGTATGGTAGTCATGTATTTGACCCTGTTCACACATTCACCTGTTTACCCACCCTTAGTGCATTTAGTGGTGTGCTGCTACCTTTTTGTTTATATATATATATATATATACTGTATATAAAATGAAATGTGTTTCCTACTATCAAGCCACAACCATCTGATTTGTGCAGTAGGGCAGAAAACACAACACTAAGCCAAAGCCAGATTACAGCAGCACAGCAAAGACTAAGACCTGATCACACAGGGCCTAATTTCAATAACCTTTCCATATACTTATACACGTGAACTTTAGATATTACAACCATCAAAACTGATCTTAAGATCATAAGAATATTTTCCTTATGTAAGGGCAGCCTAGTTTTGGAACAGTTCCTCTCTCCTTTAGCCAAAATGGCTTAAACATATTGAGGGAATTTATCAAGCCTAGACTTTATTGATGATATG
Organism: Bufo bufo; assembly: GCF_905171765.1. Classification (NCBI taxonomy): domain Eukaryota; kingdom Metazoa; phylum Chordata; class Amphibia; order Anura; family Bufonidae; genus Bufo; species Bufo bufo. The sequence goes on from NC_053398.1 coordinate 32,980,501, forward strand.
GAGGTTGAGCCCTGAGAATAATTTCCTTTGGTGGGCCCAAGGATTCCCAGTCCGACCCTGGTTGCAAGATTTAGCATTTTAACACTAACTTCAGTTTTGAAAAGTGGCTGTGAAAGTGGGCATTTCGAGTGGATTTAAGCCAAATGTATAAATTGCATTTATTTAAAAAGTTGCAAAAATCTTACTCCAGTAAAGGGATAACATAGAAAATAGAGTCACATCTTAAGGTTGGCCGGCACTGAATAGAGAAGTCCTATATTTGTCCGCAGCTGCGGACAAGAATAGGACATGCTCTATTTTCTTGCGGAGCTGCGGACCGGAAGTTCGGGGCCGCGCTCTGGAAATGCGGAGAGCACATAGTGTGCTCTCCGTATCCATTCCGTCCCCCATAGAGAATGAATGGATCCGCACCCGTTCCGCACAATGCGGACATGTGAATGGAGCCTAAGGCAGTGTGCAGCAATGGATAACTATAGTGCAAATTAAAACAAAGCAGACTTCAGCAAAACTGACTTTAAAAGGTATCTATTTTTATATACGCAAATGAGCCTCTAGGAACAACGGGGGCGTTTCCGTTCCACCTAGAGGCTCTGCTCTCTCAGCAACTGCCGCAGCCTCTCCACTTTGATTGACAGGACAAGGCGGTGAGAACATCATCACACCTGGTCCTGTCAATGAAAGTGCAGAGAACGTGGCAGTTACAGAGAGAGCAGAGCCTCTAGGTGTAACGGCAACACCCCCATTAGGCCCATGTAGGCACATATGAACATGGGACCAACACAGATGCCTTCAGCTGCCAGGTGCACATGTAACAGGTCAGCCAGTGTCATAGGTACAAATCTGCTGACAGATGCCCTTTAATTTTGTTTTTTCCTATTACAGTGACAGGGAGTGTGATGACATCATCCATATTATACCGGCGTAATTATAGCTTTTTAATATTCATCCGTTTAAACTAGTTTTTGTTCATCTCTCCCAGATGAAGAACACATTTAGATATTAACTCATTTTCACACCTGCACATAATACCAATGCTTCGTTTTTCCATCACATATAATTTTCCCTGTGCTGTACTTAAACCTTGCACTGTTCCACCAGCTCTCATAAAAGAGACAAAATGAAAGGAAAGTAGCATGCAAAGTGCATGAGTGAAGATATAATGATACCTCCTTTTTTTTATGTCCGACACCTGGAATTATTTGAGGCAGTTGAAAGGGAGCAAAAAACATCCACCAGAATTTCTTTAGAGATCATTAAGCTGCAAACTGCTTTCCACACCCTCCACTTAAATTTCAAAGCCTGCTGCCAAGCTTGTCATAGAACGCTCAGAATTAAAAAAAAAAAAAAACAACAACAAAAAAAAAACACATAAATGTTTATCTACAGTAATTATATGCAAAAGAACACATTGAGTGCTATTGGCATCATTTCAGTAAATATGCCCTAAGCCTTACAAATGGGGCTCACTGGGGGTTTCTCTGAACATGTGCATCTAAAGTGTTTGGTGTAGGAGTCTATGATCAAGCAAACTCCCCTTTCATCTTTTAAATTTAAAAGAATAAACCCTTGGCTGACCAAATATGTACATATGTTGTCGCAAACACGCTTTTACTTGTTAAGACAATTATTCAACCTAATCTTGGAAAACTGGTAGGAGCCATGATTTGGCAACCACAAAAAATGACGCCCAAAATGTTTTCTTTTTAAACTATTGTGGTGATGTGTATGGTAAAGTAGTGGAGGTTGTGGATATCTCACCCAAGTTCCTCAGCTGGGTGAGGTAGCTGAAATCCAGAAAGATGCATTTGCTTTTGCAGAGAATAGCCTGCTGGAGCTCTTTGTTTAAGTTTGTATGTGCTGGATTTCTTTAGACTGGGAGATAGGATTGGCAGAGGGATTTTCTCAGTCCATACCCTTCCACTACAGGTATTCCCCTGCCCAGCTGCGATAATCACTGAGGGATAAATCAATCCTCAGTATTTGTAAGGGGGAGAGAAATTGAGGAATTCAGAAGAAAGCTGTCACAGGGCGCCGGCGGCGTGCTTCTCCTCTTCTGCGCCGCCGGCGCCCTGGGATGGCACAGCGGCAGACACGTTCGCCGTGTCTTTCTGTAGCGCCCAGCAGGGAGCCGCTCGGTGTCTTGGTTGCCGGGGTAACGGGTGGCAGAGTACGCCCGGCCACACGCTTCCTCCCTGTGTGGCCGGCGTCCCCCGTTCCCATAGGTACCCTCAAGGAGGCTGAGCGCCGAGCTGGGCACTCGGCGCTCGGCTACAGACAGGGGGGAGGTCATGTGGCGCTGGCGACATCACATGACCTCTGCTCTTTACTATATAAACAGGCAACCTGCTAGCCATAGGTTGCCTGTGATTAATTGTCCAAGGCTATTTGTTACTGTGAACTCTGTGCTATTTGGATTTTGACCCGTGCCTGTTTTTGACCCGTTGCTGCTTGCTCCTTTGTTCCTGACGTGACCTCTTGGCTTGACCTTCGGCTTGTGACCTGACCTGTTCCTGTTTGATCCTGTGGTACTTATTTGCTCTTCTGGTATTTGACCCCGGCTTCTCCTGACTATTCGCTGCTTTCTCCATTTGTACTTTGTCGCTCTCTTGGTTTTGACTCAGTCCGTTCACTATCCGTTGTTTGTCTTGTCTGTCCTCCCATATTCTAAGCTAGGGACTGCCGTCCAGTTGTCCCCTGTCATCAGGACTTGCGAGGCAAGTAGGCAGGGCCAGGGGTGAGGGTGGAGCACAGTGGTCACTATCCTTTCCCCTGTGTGTGCGTGTACGTGACCGTGAAAAAAGCTTGTAGAGGCTCGAAGATTGAGTAAAGCCTGAGTTTTGGGGACACGGTGACGCCTGGAGAAGAGGGCCGTCACATGGTCAGAGTCGGGAGGACTACTAGACCTTATCCCCCCAAGGTATAGCATGGTCACAGTCAGTTGGACTGGTAGACCGAGACCCCAATATGTCGTGTTGGTCACAGCCAGGAGTCTGTTGGATCATATGGCTGTGTGAAGCCGGATTTCCCAATGTGAACAGCAAACCATAGGTGAGATAGGCAAGTGCTGTGTATTAGAGATAGCCCAGATGGGCAAGGTTTGTTAATTTTGTGGTGTGACCCGGGAACTGTGTTCATTGTGCCAAGTGATGCCAAACTTGGAAGTTTAAATGGAACCTGTCACCTCCCAAAACCATCCCAAGCAGCCAGCAGTACCTGCGTGTAGCCAGCAGTGTGTTTCTGATGATGCCTTTCTTCCTGAAGGCAGATGCAGCAAAAGTACTGAAAACGTTGTTTTATCCCCTGCCCGGCGCGCTTCTCCACACATGCTTGATGTCAACCACGCCCCCTTCCCTGCCCCTTCCCTGTGACTGCAGCCGGCAGTTCGGCTGGCTTTGCCAAATTCTCTGCATAAGTGCTGTTAGTCACAGGGAAGGGGTAGAGAAGGGGGCGTGGTTACCGTGACTTGAAGCAAGGAAGCCGCTGCCTCCTTGACTTCAAGCATGTGTGGAGAAGTGCGCCGGGGCAGGAGATAAAACAACGTTTTCAGTACTTTTGCTGCATCTGCCTTCAGGAAGAAAGGCATCATCAGAAACACACTCCTGGCTACACGCAGGTACTGCTGGCGGCTTGGGATGGTTTTGGGAGGTGACAGGTTCCCTTTAATGTGCTGTGTGACAAATAAAGCACAGTTTGATCTTGAAAACCCCCTTTTTGAGGAGAAGTCTGTCATTGCTGCCCCAAGCTATTTAGACATATTATATGCTACAGTTATTAGGGCATGTAGCCTGCATTTTGATATTTAGTACTATGGCCAGTGCTATGCCAAAACAGGAACTGCATTTTATTTTAAAACACTTATAGAAGAACTGTATTTATGACCAATGGTGGAGAAGCCTCTCTTGGATGCCAAGACTGTGTTGGTAAAAGTTATTGAACTGATTTTGGCAATTGATTGGATAAAAGTCTTTAAGTTCCAGAGAATAATTTTCCCAGTTCCTGGTTTCCAATTTTTTATCATCTCGAGTATCCGGGTGTTAGTTGTGTACTGCTTCCGGGCCCGCCATTTGTCCACCATTGAGCATGGATCTCACTCTTGTCTTTCAGATCATTGCAGAGAGGTAAAAGTGGAGCAGCTGTCATCTGACTGCCATTCCATCAGACTGGCAGAGCTGTCGGGTACCAGTTAAAGCTAAGTAATCTAAGTGCTGTATCTTAATTTAGTGCTTTATATTAATAAAGGAGCACTTTGTGATTTACCTTTCCTACTCTCTCATCATCCTAGTATTGAGTCGTTTCTAAAATGGGAAGTATCCTGTTTTGTCCAGTTTGGTAAGACACATTTTTACTAAAGCACGTTGCAAATTAATAGTGCATGCTTAGGAAGCTTAGGAGGTCACTGCATACAGAGTTATCATTAAGTTCAATGTATAGATAGTATGCAGAAAGCTCCCTCTAGCGGTGGCTGCTGGTAGATAACATCTTTTAAAGCTATGTCCATTCAGGGTATTTAGAGCTCTGTATTGGAAAAAATTGAGCTATATAAATATATTTGAAATAATTAATCAGCATATCATTTTTAACTTATTGAATTTAGTATAATATGTATTAAAGGATAGACATTTGCGTTTTTGTCACTGTGGACCTGCCCTATAAACTAATGTAATTGATGAATACTATTCAGAACATGGTTGTTTTCATCTATCCACAGATTGTATGTGATATTGCAACTCAGTTCTCCACACTTTAAAGAAGCACTCCAGCAAAAACAAAACAATGCCACATTATAGGAATAATATAGACTCTTATATATGCCTTATTCCTGTTTTAGTTGCTTTTTAGTGCCATTTTTGGATTCTTTTCATCTTTCTCTTAAATATGGTTCTCTATTGGAGTCTACATTTACCATGATCCCTTTGCTGAAACAGAGAGGGTAGAATTTCATAACAAAAAGGGCAGTCAGTAGTAGACCAGAGACTTAGAATTTCAGTCCCCTACCACTGCAGATCCCATTGCATTCTATGTGATGCAGCTTCGGCCTGTCTTCCCTGCCTCCTGCTTGTGATAGGTTTCTACCTGTCAGCTCTTACGAGCAAGAAAGGAGAAAGCAGTGTGAAGGTAAATTACAAAAAAAATACATTCTGCACAGAGCACAGACACTGTAGACAGTGTTTCAAAGGAGTTCTCTGCAGCCAATCATTGTCTTCACCATACTAATATATCTTTGCAATTCTAGTGACTTATATAATGCACAAATTAAATCTTCAGCAGCAGTTTATACATGGAGGGACATACAGAGGAACAAGGAGGGTGGAGATGGGTGGGAAAGTTTTTTTTTCAAGCGGCTGCCATTTAGGGATTTAATAGATGCTGTTGCACTTCTATAGTTTACAGGAAGTCAATCGCACAGGAGAGACTGATCTACTTTCTATGCAAGAAAACAGGTTCTGGATTGGTAGTGTCACACAGTTGTCCATAATATGAGTTCAAAATGTAAGGATGCAACTAAATGCAAATTCTGCAAAAAATAAACGAGCAAGCTATTGTCACTTCATCAATAAGATATTCACCTAAAAAGGCCATCTGTTGTATCTGGCTGTAGCACATCTGTCTACACCTCAAACTAGATAAATGGACATAATATCAATTCAGCATTTGGCATTGAAAAGTATCACAAAGCTCCCAACATACTGTGCTCTCCATGGTTGGCCTCACTAACACAATCATTTGCTTCTGTTCGTTCACAATACAAAAAAACTCATGTTTTACGCAAAAACCATCTCGTGTGAATTATAATGCCCATGAAAATGCTTTAGATTTGCAACACAATGCTATAGGAATGTAAAATATTTAAGACGATAACCATGATCATCTACTCAGCAAATTGTGAATGTGTGTAACCAAGGCTGCCTGGAAAGATAACATGCGTATTAAGAATTGTAAGAGTGCATTTCAACAATGTTGCCTTTTTAATATGCTTTGCATAAGTAACAGTGTTCACTGAAAATTGTCAGTAATTCCCACAGCTTGGCTTAAGAACTGATCCTTTTCAGAAGATGAATTCAACTCCCTTTCTCACAATATATTTTTCTATTATGTTGCGAATGTACAGAAAACAGTAAGATTTGCACAAATATGCAATGCTCTATCAAAGGAGATCTGGAGGATCCTGAACTACAAACTCTTCTGCAATTTCTAGACTATATTTCTGATCTACAGTGGATATAAAAAGTCTACACACCCCTGTTAAAATGTCAGTTTTCTGTGATGTAAAAGAATGAGACAAAGATAAATCATTTCAGAACTTTTTCCACCTTTAATGTGACCTATAAACTGTACAACTCAATTCAAAAATAAACTGAAATCTTTTAGGTGTAGAGAAGAAAACAAAAAAAACTAAAATAATGTGATTGCATAAGTGTGCACACCCACTTTTAACTGGGGATGTGGCTGTGTTCAGAATTAAGCAATCACATTTAAAGTCATGTTAAATAGGAGCCAGCATACACCTGCCATCATTTAAAGTGCCTCTGATTAACCCCAAATAAAGTTCACCTGCTCTAGTTGGTCTTTCCTGAAATTTTCTTAGTTGCATCCCAAAGCAAAAGCCGTGGTCCACAGAGAGCTTCCAAAGCATCAAAGGGATCTCATTGTTAAAAGGTATCAGTCAGGAGAAGGGTACAAAAGAATTTCCAAGGCATTAGATATACCATGGAACACTGAAAAAGATAGCAACGTTTTGACACCAAAGTCTTTTTCAAGCTATAGAAGTTGGTGGTGAAGGTGTTACGCTGACCGGATGAGGAGGTGGTAGAGGAGGAAGCAGAGTAGGAGAAGGAGGCAACAGGAGGCAAAGAGAAACGTCCTACAATCTTCAGTGGTGGAAGAACATGCGCCAAACTGCTATCTGCTATATGCCCAGCCGCCACTGCATTTACCCATTTTACAGTGAGGGAGATATAATGTCCCTGCCCGTGCTTACTGGTCCACGTATCGGTGGTTATGTGGACCTTGCCACAGATGGTGTTGCACAGTGCACACCTAATGTTGTCCGCCACTTGGTTGTGCAGGGCAGGGATGGCTCACCTGGAAAAGTAGTGGGAGCTAAGAACCACGTACTGTGGGACAGCCACCGCCATAAGGTTTTCAAAAGTCTCCTCCACCAGACGGAATGATAGGATTTCAAAGGCCAGGAATTTTAAAATGCTGGCATTCAGGGCCAGGGATTGCTGGTGGGTAGGGGTGTACTTCCTCTCCAGTGTTTGGGAGATGGACAGCTGGACGCTTCCATGGGACACTGTGGAGATGCTTGGTGACAGAGGTGGTGGCGTTGCTGCCACATCCTCTGTTTTCTGGGTGGCAAGTGCCACTGTCATTCCATAGGGGGAGGAAGAGGCTGAGACTGCAGCAGAAGAGGAGCAGGAGGAGCTTTTGTGGTTTTTGAGGTGTTTACTCCACTGCAGCTCGTGCTTTGTATTTAGATGCCTGGTCATGCAGGTGGTGCTCAGGTTTAGAACATGTATTGCTCGCTTCAAGCTCTGATTGCACTGTGTCATCAGCAAATTGTCTGAAGAACTGCCATGCCAGGAAACTCCTTGGAGCTGGCTTTGGTGTACTCAGTCCCTGGGTGCGGTGGGCAGTAGCAGGCGTATCGGCTAGGGGGCGGCCACTCTGCTTTTGCATCCTGCTCCCTCTATTGCTGTGCAGCTGGTGCTGTGTCACCACCACCTCTTCCTCTGAACTGCACATGTCACTCGCATGACCTTGATTCCATGTGGGGTCTAGGACCTCATCATCCTCCACATCATCTTCCACCCACTCTTCACCCCTGCCCTCCTTGCTGGTCTGTAGACTGCAGAAAGCCGCAGCAGTTGGCACCTGTGTTTCGTCATCATCAGAGACGTGCTGCGGTGGTCCTCCCATGTCCACATCCTAAAACATAAGTGGTTGAGCATCAGTGCACTCAATCTCTTCCAATTCTGGGGCAGGGCTATGTGGACGGCCCATGGAAACCCTTCCAGCAGAGTCATCAAAAAGCAGCATGACTTGGGGCACAGACTTCTTGGCTAATTTGCAAGGGGGTGAGGTGAAAGACAGATGCCAACTCTGCGATTTCAGCAGGAGACCGGGTGGGAGACAATGTGAAGGAACTGGAGGCACTGTCAGCCCAAAAAATATATAACACGGCAAATCTGATGGTCAGCGATATATAACTAAGCTAAGCAAGTTTTAGGTAAAAAAAATATCTATTTCCTCATTTCCCTGGTTCTCTTCTGGCCCTTTGTTTACTTGCAATGAAAACAATCTCTGCCCCTCCCCCAGCACTGCTAAGGGAGTGAATACAAGAGCTGCCCTGAGTGACTTGTCTGCCTGCTGGGAGACTCAGCAGCATGTTGTATGTATAGAACTACAAGTCCTAGCTGTACAATGACACTGCTAATACACACAGGATCTTCCCCTACCTGCAATGCTCTGCAGAACTTTTCTTTCAGCTCCTGTGCCCAGCATTTGTCTCCTCACTGCCTGCAACTACACAGTAAACACTTCAGCCCTGAGTTTATGCAGCTGAAGGGGTTAAGAATCCTGGGAAAGAGCAATAAGCAGCAGCCGGCAGTGCAGGGGGGCGTGGCCAGCACAGTGACGTCTCGTGTACAGATCTCTCAGGCTTTGTGCACGGACATTATCAAAGCAGGGAGAGAGGCTGACATCACAGGTCATGTGACCCTCAGTGAAATCTGAGAAACCAGTCACTGGAGATAAAGTGAGTTAATTGGAAAGCTATTACATTTGCCTAGTTAGAAACATAGAGAGAACAAAAAAATAACTCGGACAACCCCTTTAACTATATTTATTTCCCTGTCAAGTATGCAGTGCAGGTGTACCTCACACCAAAAATGGGAATATGTCACCCACCGAACTAACAGACAGATTAACTATTATATTTTTGTGTCAGGGGTACAAAGATGGTTTATTGCACCCACAAAAAAATTCTCTATAGGTCTCCCACAGAATTAACAGCCAGATTAATTATTATATTTCTGTGTGAGGGGTGCAAAGATGGTGTATAGCACCCACAAAAAAATCACTATAGGTCACCCATAGAATTAACAGCAAGATTAATTATTATATTTCTTTGTCAGGGGTGCAAAGCTGGTGTATAGCACCCACAAAAAAATCACTATAGGTCACCAACAGAACAAATAGCCAGATGCTGTCCCTGCAGTAGTCAGAGCTGAGATGGGTGGTGCTACACGTGATCCAGCTTTTATAGAAGCTGGGTCACATGATCCACCTGCCTAGGCATGGCTGTGATGGCTTCTAAGTGCCCACAGCTCAAAAGCTTGTTGATTGGCTGCCCTGCAACCTTTCAACAAGCTTCATTAAATGCTCAAACACCGAACTCGAACCCAAACTTTTCTGGCAAAATCGTAACGTTTGGTACAGTTCGGGTTCGCTCAACACTATTCAAGATATAAAATATATTCTAATACAATGTGTAACTTGAGACTATAATGCCGTGGAAAATTAGTGAATCATTCTGAAGTTCCTAAAATATCAAATTAATATTAAAATCATCCAACAGGCTGTTCAGGCAGAGAAAAAGCTTGCTGGAGATCATGGTATCAGGCATAGCAGGATACCTCCTGAACCACTGGAGCATATTGACTATACTGCAACCTGGTGAGTAGGCTTGAGCGAATCGAGCTGGGATCATAGATCGAGCTGGGATTTAAAATCCTGCTTCCGTACAGCATTAAAATGTATTGGTTCAGTGGAGAAAAACGTTGTCTGGCCCGAAGTTACCTGAGACTTTGGTGAATTGGTATATCTATCTGCATATCGAAAAACATGTTAAAATAGGAATCCAAAGTTGCGTTTGGTACTGGATAGTATCCCGGTACCAAAGCCCAATTTGAAATTTCAATTTTAAAATGTTTTTAAAAAAGCAGACCGGAGTACCAAAGAGCACCAAAAAGTACCAAAGATGAAGTTTTCCTCCACGTAGCCAATACATTTTAATGCTGTACGGAAACAAAATCGACTTCGGATCTATGATCTGAAGCTTGATTCGCTGAAGGCTACTGGTAAAGATCCTGCCTATTTCTGGCACTAATACTGGATAATGCCCTACTGGGTCCCATGATAGTCAATTGGGCCTGGAGATGCTCTGGCCCTTTATGGCTATGCTGGATAGGATAAACCTCAGCAAGCTGTTCCTCTGCCTGAATATGTTATTGCTATTGTGAAACTAGCCTAAAATCATTTAAAATAAAGATTAAAGACAGTTAAGCAGCTAACTAATATAGATAAACTGGTTACAACAAATCTTTGTCGCACTCTATTAAATTGCTGTAAGTAGGGTTCCAACCCCGTTTTCAATGATAAATACAACTACAGCATGTTTTAGTTTTGATAGTAGAGATTTTTTATTCAACATGCGGCAATATTCCTCAGACACTATGCCGCAGGTGTGGAAAAGGAAAGGCAGAAAGGCAGACTCAGTGTTTGTAGTATGTGAAGACATCTGTGAGGGAAATAGACGTCTATTTCCCTCACATGTGTCTTCACATACTACAAACACTGCGTCTGCCTTTCTGACTTATCTTTTCCACACCTGCGGCATAGTGTCTGAGGAAGGCCTGCATGCCGAAACGTAACATGAACATTGCCGCATGTTGAATAAAAAATCTCTGCTATCAAAACTAATACAGATAAAGCAAGTGCTTACGTATAAAAGCAAGTGGCTGGAAGCTGTAATTCCCAATTTCCACCCTTTTTTGAGAAGAGGACAGGAGTTTCTTAAGATAAGTCAGCACATACCAAAACCGCAGGAGCACATTGCTAAGGCAGGGAACAACATTGAAAGACGAAAACATGCAATGCGATAATTCACTGGAATATAGAGTACAAAATTGCATAATAATAACAAGAGCTACACTATAAGTGCGAGATACTTGGCAAATCGTTTTGTACAAAATTAGGTCGAATTTATCGTAGGAACCCATCTAACAGAGATCGCCTTGACGCTCGGCAGACGGGCTCAAATAATTTTGTACAAAACGATTTGCCAAGTATCTCGCACTTATAGTGTAGCACTTGTTATTATTATGCAATTTTGTACTCTATATTCCAGTGAATTGTCGCATTGCATGTTTTCGTCTTTCAATGTTGTTCCCTGCCTTAGCAATGTGCTCCTGCGGTTTTGGTATGTGCTGACTGCCCCCCTTTTTTGTCTTTTTTTGCAGTTTGTATTGGAGGTGTGGCTGCCTCCTCAGTCATGCACTCCTGACCACCCTGTCTGCCCCATAGGCTGATTTTAATTAGTGTTAGTACATAGTCAGGCCTGCTCCACTTCACTCACTGAAGCCATGGCACCAGGAGTGAGATAGTTCGTGGACTCTCACTGCAGTCCTTGGTAGTCATTTGGCGCCGGTGGTGTTGTGGAGTGGGCCTGCTGTGGATCCTACACTCCCTGAAGTGTATGGTAGCCGTCATGGCGCCTAACAGGTAGAATTTAGCGTAGGAACCCGTCTAACAGAGATCGCCTTGACGCTCGGCAGACGGGCTCAAATAATTTTGTACAAAACGATTTGCCAAGTATCTCGCACTTATAGTGTAGCTCTTGTTATTATTATGCAATTTTGTACTCTATATTCCAGTGAATTGTCGCATTGCATGTTTTCGTCTTTCAATGTTGTTCCCTGCCTTAGCATTGTGCTCCTGCGGTTTTGGTATGTGCTGACTGACCCCCTTTTTTGTCTTACTTCTTCTGATCTGTCAGAAGGAAGGAAAAATGAGACACACAACGGATCCTGTCTGTGTAGCTGGGTAGAAACCACAGAAGACACGCAAATATTCCATTCACGTGAGCAAATGCTGACCGAGTGAAGGCATATGCTCCACAGACAGGATCCGTTTTTTGTGGGTTATTGTTCTGACGGATCAGAGGAAGGGCAAATTAATCAGTGACTCTGCCCGGGGGGCTCTACTTGTATACGCGTTTAATAGAACAGGTTCTGATAACATCTATGTGGAATCAGCTGGCGACGGTGTAAAAAGGAGTGCGCTTCTTCTTGACGCTAATATCGACCTGTAAGGCTGAGTTCATACTTAAGCTATTTGGTCAGTTTTGGCCCCGTGACTGCCCTAATAATGGAAGTGTGCAGTGATTCTAAGAGCGACGCCTGTCATCTGCATGTCATACGGACTCACAGTATTATTTCACTACCAAAACAGACTCCCCATGCGTGTTACTGCAAGGCACAGTGTTCTACACCACTATAAAGGCACTCAGCAGCCGTTTTTTGTAACGCGATTCATTGTGAATAAATTCGGATCACAGCAAATTTTTCCCAAAAATTGGGCGAACCGGCCAAATCGAAATTTTTTTAAATTTGCTAATCTCTAGTGACATACTTCCTTTAAAAGAGTATTCCCATCAGAGACAATGGGGGAATATTGCAAGGATATGCTCCCATTGTCTGATAGGTGCAGGTCCCACCTGTGGGACCTACACCGAGAACGGAGCTGGGAAAGGTGGTGGAGGGTGCACTGTTTATGCGCAGCCACCCTCCATTAATTTCTATGGGGCCGTCGAAAATAGCCGAGTACTGGCTCGGCTATTTTCTTCGGCCCCGTAGAAATGAATGGGACCCGTGGCCGCGCAAGCGTGGTGTGCTCCTATTCACTTGTATAGGGAAACCCAGGGTCCTCCATCTGCTATTCTCCCCACTCTATTGGGGTTCCGCAACTATCAGACAATGTGGGCATATCCTAGCGATATATTCCCCCATTGACTGTAATGGGAATACCCCTGTGAAAAGTTTAATAAGCAATAACTCATATAATTTGTTTTATTATTTTATTTATTTTTATTTTTTGCATTATAGCTTTGCGCTCTTTCATCCATAATGGCAGGTGACAGGATTTATAACCTTATCAATGTTTTACACTTGGCCGTACTCCCATATCATTCTGTTTGTTTTTCCCAATCCAACACAATTAAGATTCCTTATAGTTACATCTCTTTAGTGATATTTATGGCTTTACCTTACTGAAAAGAGTCCCTTATGTGTGTTCTATCCATCTTCTCATTTCATAAGCTGGTCCTGGAGAGCTGCCGAACTGAAGTGGGAATGATGATAGGAGAAAGGTGGATTTATACAGAAGAACAAGTTTAACTTCACTTCTTGAAATGGAGACAAGTGAAAGTCTTGTCACTAACATTCAATTTTTTCCAGAGAAGAAAATACTACTTAAGACATTCAATCGAGCCAGGCTAACAAGCAGACGGTGAAATATATTCTTTATCACGCTATGAGGCCTTTGCTGGAGAACCGGCACTGAGCTGTATTTTCCTTATCTCAAGCTACTGTTGTATAAAGATAATTTTCTGGATGTCAGTATGGAAATTGCTGCATGTATATATAATACTAAACTAATCCCAACTTTATCACAAATAGAACTTTCAAACACCTGGACAAATTCCATCCTGATTTAAACAGCCATAAATACAGCCTTTCCTTAGAGCTGTCGCTACTCAAATTTGACAGTATTTATCATAGATGCCACATATCAAACAGAATGTAATTTCCATTATCCTTTACGACTAATAGATAGATTTTAATAACATGGCACAAAGTGACCTCGTCTCCATGACATTCATTTGCAGATGTTCCAGAATGTGGCATGCGACCTCTCTGATGGGCTTTCAGTTTTATATAAATCAGCTAATGCAGTTAAGCAGCAATTATATTTGTCTTATTTTTTATTTTGTACGGAAATGGAAATCAAGATGCAATTAGTTTTTATTTTATTTTTTTAATCTGCAGGTTTTCGGGAACTGTACTTTTTTTTATTATTATTTTTATTTTATGTACCTGGGGTTTGCCAATAATAGATGATGAGAAATTTTGCACTGGCTCACAACTTGCTTTTGCGTCCACATCATCAGTGTGGTCAGGGGCGGATTAAGTGCATGATAGGCCCGGGGCTGTCTACCCAATACGTCCGTTTTTTTTTCTGTACGAAGAGGCTGTGGTGCTTCGTAAGCGCCAAAGTCTCTTCCTAGGCCATATGACATCGTTCACATGGTCTAGGTGCAGCTCTGTCCCAGATCTGATTGGGACTCAGCTGCAGTACCAAGCGCACTGCTATCAAATGGACAGAGCTGTGATTGGTAAGGAGCAAAGAGGTGGCGGCGCTCACTGGGACATCGCGGTCTCCTCAAACAGCTGATTGGTGGGGGAGCCAGGAGTCAGACCCCCACCATCTCATAACTCTCTGAGTACAAATGTCATAGATGTTACCTGCAGTCCTATGTAACACCCCACATAACACAGTGAACTATTGTGTTATGTGGGGTCTTACATAGGACTGCATGGAATATCTACTACATTATCTGTACACAGAAAGTTATCACTGTTATCTGGGCTGTTACATAGGACTGCAGGTGACAAATTCTAATTTTAGTTGTCAAATTTAAAATACATACGATTATGATAAAAAAAGACTTGGAGGAGAAGATGAGACGCAGCTCTATATATAGGAGAATACAGCACCACATACCTCTTACTTCCAGTGACATCTCCTGTCATGTAGATTTTCTCTTTCATCTTCTCCTCCGTTTGACCCAGACCACCATGACAAATTCTATCAGCCGCATCTCGTCTCTACAGTTTGTTACACAGACATGTTAGAGTTCTCATAATTGGGGTCATTTATCAAACTGGTGTAAAGTACAGCTGACTTAGGTGCCCATAGCAACCAATCAGATTCCACCTTTCATTTTCCAAAGGAGCTGTGAAAAATAAAAGGTGGAATCTGGTTGCTATGGGTAACTAACCCAGTTCTACTTTACACCAGTTTGATAAATTACCCCAAAGGTCCCTATAGTGTCTACAGCAATTATAATGTCCCCTAGAGTGTCCCCAGTAATAATAACACCCTGTATTGTGCTCCAGGTAATAATGCCTGTATAGTGTCCCCAAAAATAATGTCCCCTAATAAAAAACTGCCCGCCAACTACCCCCATATAGTAAATTCCTCACACTACCCCATATAGTAATTTCCCCCACACTGCCCCCATATAGTAATTTCCCCTACACTGCCCCCATATAGTAATTTCCCCCACACTGCCCCCATATAGTAATTTACCCCACACTGCCCCATATAGTAATTTCCCCCACACTGCCCCCATATAGTAATTTCCCCCACACTGCCCCCATATAGTAATTTCCCCCACACGGCCCCCATATAGTAATTTACCCCACACTGCCCCATATAATAATTTCCCCCACACTGCCCCCATATAGTAATTTCCCCCACACTGCCCTCATATAGTAATTTCCACCACACTGCTCCATATAGTATTTTCCCTCACACTGCTCCATATAGTAATTTCCCCCACACTGCTCCATATAGTAATTTCCCCCACACTGCCCCCATATAGTAATTTCCCCCACACTGCCCTCATATAGTAATTTCCCCCACACTGCCCCATATAGTAATTTCCCCCACACTGCCCCATATAGTAATTTCCCCCACACTGCCCCATATAGTAATTTCCCCCACACTGCCCCATATAGTAATTTCCCCCACACTGCCCCCATATAGCAATTTCCCCCCACACTGCTCCATACAGTAATTTCTTCCACACTGCTCCCATATAGTAATTTCCCCCACACTGCTCCATATAATAATTTCCCCCACACTTCCCCATATAGTAATTCCCCCCCCCCCCCGCTGCCCCAAATAGTGATTTCCCCCACACTGCCCCAAATATTAATTCCCCCACACTGCCCCAAATAGTAATTTACCCCACACTGCCCCATACAGTAATTTATTCCACTCTGCCTCCCATATAGTAATTTCCCCCACACTGTTCCATATAGTAATTTCCCCCACACTGCCCCCATATAGTAATTTCCCCCACACTGCCCCCATATAGTAATTTCCCCCACACTGCCCTCATATAGTAATTTCCCCCACACTGCCCCCATATAGCAATTTCCCCCTACACTGCTCCATACAGTAATTTCTTCCACACTGCCTCCCATATAGTAATTTCCCCCACACTGCTCCATATAATAATTTCCCCCACACTTCCCCATATAGTAATTTCCCCCCCGCTGCCCCAAATAGTGATTTCCCCCACACTGCCCCAAATATTAATTCCCCCACACTGCCCCAAATAGTAATTTCCCCCACACAGTAATTTATTCCACTCTGCCTCCCATATAGTAATTTCCCCCACACTGTTCCATATAGTAATTTCCCCCACACTGTTCCATATAGTAATTTCCCCCACACTGCCCCATATAGTAATTTCCCCCACACTGCCCCATATAGTAATTTCCCCCACACTGCCCCCATATAGTAATTTCCCCCACACTGCCCTCATATAGTAATTTTCCCCACACTGCCCCATATAGTAATTTCCCCCACACTGCCCCCATATAGTAATTTCCCCCACACTGCTCCATACAGTAATTTCTTCCACACTGCCTCCCATATAGTAATTTCCCCCACACTGCTCCATATAATAATTTCCCCCACACTTCCCCATATAGTAATTTCCCCCCCGCTGCCCCAAATAGTGATTTCCCCCACACTGCCCCAAATATTAATTCCCCCACACTGCCCCAAATAGTAATTTCCCCCACACTGCTCCATACAGTAATTTATTCCACTCTGCCTCCCATATAGTAATTTCCCCCACACTGCCCCATATAGTAAGTTCCCCCACACTGCCCCATATAGTAAGTTCCCCCACACTGCCCCATATAGTAATTTCCTCCACACTGCTCCATACAGTAATTTCCCCCACACTGCCCCATATAGTAATTTCCCCCACACTGCTCCATACAGTAATTTCCCCCACACTGCCCCCATATAGTAATTTCCTCCACACTGCTCCATACAGTAATTTCTTCCACACTGCCTCCCATATAGTAATTTCCCCCACACTGCTCCATATAATAATTTCCCCCACACTTCCCCATATAGTAATTTCCCCCCCCGCTGCCCCAAATAGTGATTTCCCCCACACTGCCCCAAATATTAATTCCCCCACACTGCCCCAAATAGTAATTTCCCCCACACTGCTCCATACAGTAATTTATTCCACTCTGCCTCCCATATAGTAATTTCCCCCACACTGCCCCATATAGTAAGTTCCCCCACACTGCCCCATATAGTAAGTTCCCCCACACTGCCCCATATAGTAATTTCCTCCACACTGCTCCATACAGTAATTTCCCCCACACTGCCCCATATAGTAATTTCCCCCACACTGCTCCATACAGTAATTTCCCCCACACTGCCCCCATATAGTAATTTCCTCCACACTGCTCCATACAGTAATTTCCCCCACACTGCCCCATATAGTAATTTCCCCCACACTGCCCCATATAGTAATTTCCCCCACACTGCTCCATACAGTAATTTCCCCCACACTGCCCCATATAGTAATTTCCCCCACACTGCTCCATACAGTAATTTCCCCCACACTGCCCCCATATAGTAATTTCCTCCACACTGCCCCATATAGTAATTTCCCCCACACTGCCCCATATAGTAATTTCCTCCACACTGCTCCATACAGTAATTTCCCCCACACTGCCTCCCATGTAGTAATTCCACCCACAAAGTAATTTGCCCCCCACACTGCCCCCATCAAGTAATAACCCCACACACTGCCCCCATTAGATAATTTGCCCTGACACTGCCATCCATATAGTAATTTGCCCCCACACTGCCATCCATTTGGTAATTTGCCCCCACACTGCCATCCATTAAGTAATTTGCCCACACACTGCCTTCATTAAGTAATTTCCCCTTACACTGCCATCCATATAGTAATTTGCCCCCACACTGCCCCCATCAAGTAATAACCCCACACACTGCCCCATTAGATAATTTGCCCTGACACTGCCATCCATTAGGTAATTTGCCCCCACACTGCCCTTCATTAAGTAATTTCCCCTTACACTGCCATCCATATAGTAATTTGCCCCCACACTGCCATGCATTAGGTAATTTGCCCCCACACTGCCCTTCATTAAGTAATTTCCCCCCCCCACACTGCCCCATCAAGTAATAACCCCCCACACTGCCCCCATTAGATAATTTGCCCCGACACTGCCATCCAAATTTGCCCCCAATTGCCCCCACAGTATTAATTTCTCCACACTGCTCTCACAGTATTAATTCCACCCATGGTAGTAATTTGCCCCCACAGTATTAATTCCTCCACACTGCCCTCATAGTATTAATTTCCCCCATACTAGTAATTTGCCCCTACGTAGTAGTTTGCCCCCCTGTCCCTTCAGTAATGTCCCCCAAAGGTCGGCACACAAAAAATAGAAAAAAATAAAAGCTAATACTTACCTGTGTCCCAGTCGGCGCTCACTCGTAGATGGTGCAGGCGCTGCGCACACATGTCAGTGTGCTGCGTCCGGGCACAGGCGAGGCGCGATGACATCATCAAGCCCGCCTGCGCCGGGATTTTACTACCGCATAGGCTTCAGGCCTACTAGGCCTGAAGCCTATGGCGGTGATCGGCGGACAGGGAACAATGCGCTCCCCTGATCCGCCATAGTTTGTGGGCGTTTGGGTCGTTGGGCCCCCCAGCGATGCCGGGCCCGGGGCTACCGACCCAAACGCCCCAATTATAATCCGCCACTGAGTGTGGTAGTCATCATACATAGTCTAAATGCTTGTTTTCCCCTATTAATCTATTTATTTATGAGTGAGAGAATATTCCAATAACTGTGTTATTATACATTGTGAATATATTGGAAAAGCACACCTTATAGTAGTGCGGTGCGACCAGAAAGGTTTCTTCAACCCAATTACAGTATTAAGTAGATTCAGTGCACGCTCAAATGTGAATTGAAAATATATCTTTTAATCCTCCAAGAGGTATTTATACATGATTTTCCATTGTCTTGAAAATAAAGGAAATTCATAATATCCAGAGTTGTTTCTCAGATGGATGATGATGGTGATGACGTTTCGGTCATGGTGACCTTTTTCAAGTCTCATCAAAGTAAAATTCTAAGGGGGGATGATGCCGAGACAAGGCTATGTTATTATACATGAGAGAGATGATAGATAGATAGATAGATAGATAGATAGATAGATAAATACCTAAATAAATAGTCCCTGAGGACCTAGTGTAGAGGATGGGAGTGGTAGTGTCCCTGATAAAGTGTTGTGTAATGATGTACTCCCTCAGGCCATTTCTCCATAGGGATCGGAGCAGTGGAAATGCAATACTGAAGAATGAGGCCAGAATTAAACATTTAGGCCTCTTTCACACGGGCGTTGCGAGAAAACATGCACGATTTTTCCGCGCGAGTGCAAAACATTGTAATGCGTTTTGAACGCGCGTGAGAAAAATCGGCATGTTTGGTACCCAAACCCAAACTTCTTCACAGAAGTTCGGGCTTGAGATCGTTGTTCTGTAGATTGTATTATTTTCCCTTATAACATGGTTATAAGGGAAAATAATAGCATTCTGAATACAGAATGCATAGTACAATAGGGCTGGAGGGGTTAAAAAAAATATATATAATAATTTAACTCACCTTAATCCACTTGATCGCTCAGCCCGGCTTCTCTTCTGTCTTCTTCTTTGCTGTGTGCAGGAAAAGGACCTGTGGTGACGTCACTCCGGTCATCACATGGTCCGTCAGATGATCTTTTACCATGGTGATGGATCATGTGATGACCGGAGTGACGTCACCACAGGTTATTTTCCTGCACACAGCAAAGAAGACAGAAGAGATGCCGGCTGCGCGATGAAGTGGATTAAGGTGAGTTAAATTATTATTTTATTTTTTTTAACCCCTCCAGCCCTATTGTAATATGCATTCTGTATTCAGAATGCTATTATTTTCCCTTATAACCATGTTATAAGGGAAAATAATAATGATCGGGTCTCCATCCCGCTCGTCACCTAGCAACCGTGCTTGAAAATCGCACCGCATCCGCACTTGCTTGCGGATGCTTGCGATTTTCACGCAGCCCCATTCATTTCTATGGGGCCTGCGTTACGTGAAAAACGCACAAAGAGGAGCATGCTGCGATTTTCACGCAACGCACAAGTGATGCGTGAAAATCACCGCTTGTGTGCACAGCCCCATAGAAATTAATGGGTCGGGATTCAGTGCGGGTGCAATGGGTTCAACTCACGCATCGCATCCGCGCGGAATACTCGCCCGTGTGAAAGGGGCCTTAAAAGTTTTTTGCAAATATATTCAATAGCAGCAGATTTAGTAACATACTTTGTAATGCTGAAAAAAAGACATATGGAAAGACAGACGGCCATACAGTTCAACCTGTTATCCTGAAAGTTAGTCCTGAGGAAGGCAAAACAAACTTTGTGAGGTAGAAGCCAATTATCCTCATTTTAGGGGGAAAATTCCTTCCCGACTCCAATCAGGCATCAGAATAACTCCCTGGATCAACGACCCCTCTCTAGTAGCCATAGCCTGTAATATTATTACACTCCAGAAACACATCCAGGCCCCTCTTGAATTCCTTTATTGTACTCACCATCACCACCTCCTCAGGCAGAGAGTTCCATAGTCTCACTGCTCTTACCGTAAAGAATCCTCTTTTATCTTTGTGTACAAACCTTCTTCTCCAGACGCAGAGGATGTCCCCTCGTCACAGTCACAGTCCTTGTGATAAATAGATGATGGGAGAGATCTCTGTACTGACCCCTGATATATTTATACATAGTAATTAGATCTCCCCTCAGTCGTCTTTTTCTAAAGTGAATAACCCTAATGTGGATAATCTTCCAGGGTACTGTAGTTGCCCCATTCCAGTTATTACTTTAGTTGCCCTCCTCTGGACCCTCTCCAGCTCTGCTATGTCTGCCTTGTCCACAGGAGCCCAGAACTGTACACAGTCCTCCATGTGTGGTCTGACTAATGATTTGTAAAGTGGCAGGACTATGTTCTCTTCACAGGCATCTATGCCCCTTTTGATGCAACCCTATAATCTTATTTCCAGTGCATTCTCTCTGATATCAGTAAGGATTATGGAGTCTGATTGGATGGCTTCAGTTTAGCACTAGTTTTGTACTGACCTTGTAGTATAATGGGTGATGGGTGTCTTATCCTTAGTCCCTCACCTCATAACACTGTTTCTTATTACCGGTTGTAGCTTTTCACTCTCCCGTCTGTCACTCTGTATTTACCTGAGGCTATATATCTTTAGATAAATGGAGAACTCTCTTAAGGAGCAGGAGCTCAGGTGTGTGCTTCCTCTCCCTTCTGTGGTTACACAGGAACTCCTCCTCCTGGCAGGAAGCTGAATGAGCCCACTCATACCAAGAAGGGAAGTACAGGGTGGTAAGCCCTGTTCTTTGTTAACCCTTGCCATTCATATTCTAAACTGGAAGTAACAGCCAGATAAACAATAAGAATTACATCACAATATAAAACAATAACTGTAAGCAATTGTAGTAACCCGAGGTCGGAGGTACTACAGATATATAATAGAAATAGATAAAAAGATGGATAGATAAATAGATAGATAGTAATACATACCTACAATAAGGAAAAAAAACTCCTTAAGCAGTTGTACATATATATTATTATGAAGTCCAGTCAGAAATGAGGTGTATAACCTTCATATTTTAAGTCTTTGATCTTACTTTTTTTCACAAATTTTTTCTATATTTTTCTTTTATATGTGTGGTGTTTTTTTAGATGTTTTTCTTATTTTTCCTCCTGCCTTCTGTAACTACTCAAAATATTTTACTGAAAGCAGGAACCTGCAGCCTCACCTCCCCCTTCCTTCCTCTTTCCTATTTTCTATTTACTGTTTTACATTTCATGGATTTACCTGTCTCCACCATCCACAGGTTTGACCGACACTCTAATGTGTGTGGGGAGCTCCCAACTCCCCCCCAGTGTCTGCTCTCCCCACAGAATACACATACGTATTCAGCCAAGCCGAACATATATGTGTATGGGGAAGCCAGGAGAGAGGGTGGAGAGATGGCTATCACATAAATAGTCAGCTATTGAATGAGTATGGGCAGCTTTAGTTTATACTGTCTAACTATTAGACAGTAGTAGTAAATGTGTCTCATTATATCAGATCTCTAGGAAAACACATGGTGTATATCTCAAGAAGTAAAGAAATTCTCAAATGTCCTTATAGAGTAAATGGACATAATTGGAGGGAATACCATTCTTAAAGAGGACCTGTCACCACTTCTGACATGTCTATTTCAGGAAATACTTGCATTCCCCATAAAATAACAATTCTGCAGCATCTAGTCCTATAACTCTAATTTGTGCCATTCCTCTGGTATTTCTCCTAGAAAACTTATAAATAAATTGCTAATTTGGTGTTACCAGTGGAGGATTCTAGTTACGAAGGCATCTGCCACCAAAATGGGATTATATATGGGCCATGTTTTAATTTTAAAATAAAATCAGACAGTGCAATGTGCTATTAGACAGGCTGTTTTTTGCCACCTACCCTCCATTTACCTGTAGCCATATATGTCGCTGTCAGTTTGATATTACTAATGCTGGCCTGGCTTTAAAGACCGTGAAAGGGTTTGGATACAGTCCCAGGAGAGTGTCATACATGTCTTTTTAGGGCAATCTGAGCAATTTCGATTCAGGTCAGATTTATTCCTACCCAAATCAAATCTGCCAACAGATTCCTTTATGAAGGTTCTCATTTCTCCAGGTTATGGTATTTCAACACAAATGAGTCAGGGCAACTGGACTGGCTTTCACAATTATTACTGTCTACCACTTACAATGCTGTTCTACCACCTCTCGAGGCATTTTTAATCACCTCTAACGTCTTCAGTCATACAAATTGCTATCAACAGATCAGGGTGCATTCACATCACCGTTTAGCTTTCCGTTCTTCTGATCCATCAGAAGAAGAGAGAGGGGAAAAAAACTGTATCCTGTAAAAAAAACGGATCCTGTTGCATCAGTTGTCATCCGTTTGAGCCATTTCCGTCTGAGATCCGTTTTTAGACAGGGAAAAAAAGTCCTGCATGACAACTGATGCAGCAGGATCCTTTTCTTTTACAGGATACAGTTTTTTTTTTTCCTCTTGCTCTTCTTTTGACGGATCAGAAGAACGGAAAGCTAAACGGTGATGTGAATGCACCCTGATCTGTTGATAGCAATTTGTATGACTGAAGATGTTAGAGGTGATTAAAAATGCCTCGAGAGGTGGTAGAACAGCATTGTAAGTGGTAGACAGTAATAATTGTGAAAGCCAGTCCAGTTGCCCTGACTCATTTGTGTTGAAATACCATAACCTGGATAAATGAGAACCTTCATAAAGGAATCTGTTGGCAGATTTGATTTGAGTAGGAATAAATCTGACCTGAATCGAAAGTGCTCAGATTGCCCTAAAAAGACATGTATGACACTCTCCTGGGACTGTATCCAAACCCTTTCAAGCTAAACGGTCATGTGAATGCACCCTTACCTCCATGATGTTCTTGACTTTGTGTTCATTATAATATACAGATTATGATGACTGAAGCATGAGTCACCAGTATTTAATAGAGAAATAGCAAAACATCTTCAAGAGAAAATACAACTTCAGTTGCTCTTACTTATTACTATTAATATGCTAATATGAAATTCACTTATCTCTACATACTAATACACTAAAAGGTGTTTATTATGTCCCACAGTGCTAGGGGACTACAACGTGGATGCCTAGGGAGAATAAGGAGTGTACCACAATAAGGAGTGTACCACAAACATGTTAGAAGGTTCCATTGTATTTTGCAACACTAGATTTCAGGCCATACATGATACCATGTAGCCTACTTGATGGATGCAGTCTAAGGCGCCTGACCATGTGCCTCAGATGTAAATCTGGTATTATTTGAGTAAACATGGTATAGAACATGTCCTATTATTGTCCGCATTACGGACAAGGATAGGACTGTTCTATCAGGGGCCAGCTGCTCCATTTCTGCAAAATATGGAATTCACATGGACGTCATCCGTATTTTTTGTGGATCAGTTTTTGCGGACCTCAAAATACATACGGTCATGTACATGAGGCCTAAAGTAATTGTCTTATTTCCAACCATGAATTGTCTAATTGCATGCCGCTTACAATGCCAAGCCAAAAATACAAGACTGGCGAAAAACTTATTTTCTGTGTAATAACTAGAGATGAGCGAAGTTTTTGAAAATTCTATTAAGCTGCTTCGCTGAATTTGCTTTGAACAAATTTGCTTTGTGAAGAGTTTTGCAATGGCAGGGAGCTGCGATACCACCGCTCCCCATCATTGTACCCCTCAGATGCCACGTTCATACATGATCGCGGCATCTAAGAGTAAAAACAGTGTAAAATTAGCAGAAAAATGATACTTACCGCCTCCATTTACTTGCAACGGGCCGGCTGCCGCCATCTTGCTTGAAGATGAGATGATGTCATCACACCAGCCGGCGTGGCCCGTCGCGAGCAAATGGAGGAGGTAAGTATGATTTTTCTTTTTTTTTATTATTCGTTTTTTACACTGGTTTTAAAGTCAGTATAAAACTGAGTCTGCTTATATAGCACCTACCAGTAGCCATTTGGCTCCAGGAGAAGTATATAGTGGGCTCAGCATGCATGTTGGTACTTGCATCCCTGGATCTGATTAAAAGCAGAGTGTGCTTGGCGTGCATGCTGCACCTGCATTCCCTGGATTTTGTGTGGCTGTCATGGCCCATAAACAGGTAGGAACTAGTGTTAGGGACCACTCCATAGAGGCGACCTTGACGTGGTGAGTGGCTTATTACGCTTTGGCCAAAATGTACACCAATGCCTCATCCAGCATAGAGGCAGGGCAGAGTGCTGGTTGCACAGTGCTATTGCATTTGTATTTTACGTTTGTATATGTATTTCGCCATAGCGATGTGCACCTGCATACAGGGTTGTGCTGACTGAATCACCCACAGTTTTTTACACTATTTCAGGTTAAATTTATTCGCTACCACGAAGCACAAGGAAATTTGGCTTCACGACGAATCGAATTCATCCTGAAACGCTCGACTCTAGTAATAAACAATAGAAAGCAAAAAAAAAAACGCTAAGAATCTGGGCGAGGAGAGAGGTAGCGAAGAAAGGGCTGTTTCACACGAGTGAGTCCATTGCGGAAATCATCCTCCGTGTGTGAGTGTGATCCTCCGCTCTGGACTTGCAGGAGCGCAGCACGGCATTATCATGATTTATAATGCTATGTGTCTCTGCATGGAATTTATTTCCACAGAATCATAGTGACATAAAGCTGTCAGTATGATTCTGTAGAAATAAGGTCAAGCTGAGACACATAGCATTATAAATCATGATAATGCCGTGCGCTCCTGCAAGTCCAGAGCGGAGGATCACACTCACACACGGAGGATGATTCCCGCAATGAACGTGTGAAACAGCCCTAATGCCTGCCCCTAATGACTGCCATACAGATGGATTGCGAAACAAGCGTTGGCTTAGTCTACCGCGGAGTAGACGAAAAAAGTGCTAGAATATAACCCAAAGCTATCCAAAAGCACCCATGTAAATAGGTGCCAGCATACACTCATGCCGTGTTAATGGTACATTTTATTGAACTGATAGGGTGACGCTTCATTCCCAGCATATCCGCGGTGGCAATGACTCCGTCAAAAAAAGAAAAAACATCACAGCCGTTAATGAAGCCATGCATCAAAGGTAATATCTGCAATTTTTCATCAACAATATACTTAGTTTCTGCCCAACATCACCGAGTGCAGATCAAGCTAAATTGGCACTTAGACGCATTGCAACCACAGCTCTGACATTTCTGCTTCAACTGCTTTAATCGGATCATTTGCCTTCTGAGCGACTGAAGGCATTTTCGTACAAAGTCATTAGAAGCTGGATGGAAAGCTCATGTCACTCGGTTTTTTTCCAGGACGATTTGCGAAACTTGCTATTGTTGCAGAATCTGATTGTCATGCAAATAGGAACATTAGACAACAGTCTGAGCTTAAAAAAGAACCATTTAGCAGGATTTTTTCTATATGGCTTTTTTTTATTTAATGCTGTGCGATAATATTAGCCACAATGTAATAAGGAGTGCTCATTACTCAGAAAAGCTCCCAAGCAGAAAATAGGTTTCTGGATGTCACTCAAAACCGAAATCCGTTGTCTTTGCCTGCTGAATTGCCGTTACCTTGGGCCATCTTCCTTTGAAACGGTTTTTCAGTTTGCATCAACAGCCTTTAAAGTAATAATTTATGAAGGTAACTGTCATTTTGCAATGCATTTCTTTTATCTTTATTGTTCCTATCTTCAGATCTGGGCTGTGGTCACATGACCCTGTCAATGGGCGGGGCAGTGATAGGGGAGTGTCTATGTAACTAGCTGTGTGGGAGGAGCTATAAACTAGCTGGGTGTTGTTAGGGGCAGTGATAGGGGAGTGTCTATGTAACTAGCTGGGTGGGAGGAGCAATAAACTAGCTGGACATTGTTAGGGGCGGTGATAGGGGAGTGTCTATGTAACTAGCTGGGTGGGAGGAGCTATAAACTAGCTGGGCGTTGTTAGGGGCAGTGATAGGAGAGTGTCTATGTAACTGGCTTGGTGGGAGGAGCAATAAAGTCGCTGGGCATTGATAGGGGCAGTGATAGGGGAGTGTCTATGTAACTAGCTGGTGGGAGGAGCTATAAACTAGCTGGACATTGTTAGGGGCAGTGATGGGGAGTGTCTATGTAACTAGCTGGTGGGAGGAACTATAAACTAGCTGGGAGTTGTTAGGGGCATTGATAGGGGAGTGTCTATGTAAATAGCTCATGGGAGGAGCTATAAACTAGCTGGGTGTTGTTAAGGGTGGTGTGGCAGAGAAAGGAGAAGTGCATCATGGGTTTGGTTGCATAAAGCAACAGGAAGCGTAAAATGGAGGATGGAAACAAACTAGAGAGATTGCTTTATGTGGGGTACATGGGTCAGGAGAGTCTTACTGTCCCTTACTAAATTCATACAGAGACATATATGGTGCTGTCTCACATAGTGTGCAGCAGATGGTGGGGGAGTACATATATCTCATAGGACCCCATAGTAAAACATAATATGGAATCTTCCTGTCCCACCATGTTTCCAAGTACACATGCCAAACACTCCCAGACAAAGTGTAACTCCACACATTTCTGACAAATTTACCTTTTGGAGGAAATTATTAGTTAAAAAAGGATATTTTAAAAAAAAAGCCGCCCTCCTCTAACTTTAACCAACTTCTATGTCGATAACAGTGGAGCAGGTGCTTCATAAATTCGGCACTCATTCTGAACACCATCTTTTATTTTTTCAATGTATTTGAACCTTACAATTGTCATTAATACATTAATAATTCTCCCCAACTCTATGTCTCTATGCTGCTTCCCTCACAGTGCATAAGCCTGGCCACCATTAGGTGGAGCTCAAAGCATAGGAATTTATTCAGTTACCATTGACTGCAATGGAAGCTTAAAAATCTCTTTCCACCTAGCTCCCCCTAGCGGCAGCTGCTTGAATATGCAGTGTTTTCATGTCGAGAATAGAAGTGCTAGACCTTGCTCCCCAGAATCTTACTCCTATTTCCATTTTCAATATCCTATGTGGTGAGCACCAGAGTCGTCATGCCCTAGCCTGCAGCCTTGTAAACTGTATAAGAAATACACAGCTCTACATACAGTAACATATATTTGTTATACATGGAGCACTGCTGTTGCTTAAAATGTTATGAGAACGTCATGTGGGCCAACCCTCCATTAAATCTCTAGAATGGTAGACCTGACTCCAATGAGATTTTTCTGTCTGGCAATAAGAGGAAAATGATTTGTTTTGCCTGAGATTTTTCTTTAAAGTCTGCTTTAATAGAATAGTTTCAAGAAAATCCCACCGGTTTGGCTCCAACTAGTGTTGGGCGAGCATGCTCGGCCGAACACTATTTTCACTCGATGCTCGAGTCTCCTCCCCACACGTTTGTTGGCTGCTACGCAGCCAATAAACATTTGGGGGACTACTGGCCCTCACTGTAATGCCGTGGCCCTGTTGGTTACTGGCATTAGAGTGCTTGGCTGGCCAGAACGCGTCATCGGGGGCTATATAGCACCCGATGACTAGTGATGAGCGGGAGGTGCCATATTCGATTGTGCCATATTTCGCGAATATTTGATTGAATATTTATCGCGAATAATATGCGATTTAATTATTCGCGTATTGCGATTTTCCTATTGGTTGGCTATGGCTATGGCTAATATGTATATTTTACGAATTTTCGCTCTATTGCTATATATTCTTGTTTTAGAATATGACGAATATTCTAAAAAACAAAGTTATAGCAATATAGCGAATATTCGTAAAATACACATATAGACTGCAATTTAGCTAATATAGTGCTATAGTATTTTTTTTTATAATTGTAAATTTTTTCCAAAACTGAAGTTCAGAAGAGACAAAAATTAGACTATAAAAAAAAGATTATAGCATTATATTAGCTAAATTACAGTCTATATGTGTATTTTACGAATATTCGCTATATTGCTATAACTTCATTTTTTAGAATATCAAGAATATCACGAATATTCTAAAAAATGAAGTAATATAGCAAATATATTTGTTATTTAGAATATTCGTCTTTTTTTTTTCAATGTGTACTGTTATTCCACTTTGGCATACTGCTCCCCGACAAGTGTCCCCATCACCATGGGAACGCCTGTGGGTTAGAACATACCATCAGATCTGAGTTTTCACGATCTCAGGGAAAACTCAGATCCGGTGGTATTTCCTAACCCACAGGCGTTCCCATGGTGACGGGGACGCTTGTCGGGGAGGAGTATGCGAACAACTGTACAGATAGGAAAAAATTATGCGAATATTCTAAATAACGAATATATTCACTATATTGCTATATATTCGTTTTTTTATATTCTTCATTTTCTTTCCATATGAAAACATGATTCCTTTCTGCTTATGTTGCTTGTGGGCCAATGACTCATTGACCCACAAGAAAGAAGCAGGGAGGAATCATGTTTTCAGATGTTAAAAAATGACGAATATTCGAAATAGCGAATATATAGCACTATATTCAAAATATTTGGGAATTAGCGAAGTTGCGATATTCGCGATTAATATTCGCTATTCGAATATTCAAGCTCAACACTACCGATGACACATGGTTCGTCTCAGTCTGACTAAGAGCTGCAGCAGAAGGGACAGATACTGTAGGGATAGGAATTGTTTAGTCTTGAAAGGTGTTAGAGACCCAAAAGTCCTTTGAAGGACTATTGTTTTATCTGGCTGCAATATATATTATTAGCGCAACCTGTGCTAAATTGCGTGCAATTGTTTGGCCGCTGCTGACAGTGACACAACATCTGCTACATCTGTTGTGTTACATTAGCACATCCTAAATATCAGTGACATTCAGTCTAATTTTTTCGCCGCTGGTGACAGCGACATTATCTGCGCTACATCTCCTGTATAACGTTTGCGCATCCTAAATATCAGTGATATTCAGTCTGATTTTTTCGCTGCTGGTGACAGCGACATTACCTGCGCTACATCTCCTGTATAACGTTTGCGCATCTTAAATATCAGTGACATTCAGTCTAATTTTTTCGTTGCGAGTGACAGTGACATTACCTGCGCTACATCTCCTGTATAACGTTTGAGCATCCTATCTGTGACATTCAATCAAATTTATTTGCGCATAGTTAACTCTTACAAAACCTGCGCTACTGTACGTGTGACATACTTGCAAGCATATATACCATTTAATATGCTCAAGGTGAGTAGTAAGGGATGGGGAAGTGGCCGTGCTGCTGATGGTGAACGCAGAGGCCGTGGCCCTGGGCGCGGTGAAACTGTTCCTGCTGCCAGAACACAAGAAACACACTCATCCACGATACCTAGCTTCATGTCCCAGTTTGCAAGGCGGCGCAGGACACCACTCTCGAAGTCACACCAGTGCGACCAGGTGGTCGGTTGGATTGTAGCAGATAATGCTTTCAGACGGTTAAGCACCACCCTGTCTTCCACAAAGTCTCAGTAGCCAAGAGTCTGGTCAACAGAATCCTCACCCTGATCCTCCTTCCTCCCACCATGGAGAGTCTTGGCAAACAAGTGATCCCACAATCGGATATTCCGAGGAGCTCTTTTCAGCGCCATTCCTTGATTTGGGCCTCTTGAAGAGGAACATGAGGATATCTTGAGCACTGATTCCCAAACTCTTGAGCATCCACAGTCACAAGAAGATGACTGTGGGGAACGGCAATTTGTGTTTCACGAGGTGGATGATGATGATGAGACACAGTTGCCAATAAGTCAACAGCAATTAGTGTCTCAAGAGGTTGAGGATGAGACACAGTTGTCAATAAGTGAGGTTCTTGTTAGGTCAACAAATCAGGAGGATGACCAGAGTGAGGAAATAGAGAAGGAGGTGGTGGACGATAAAATCACTGACCCAACCTGGGAAGGTGGCAAGCCGAGCGAGGACAGCAGCACAGAGGGGGAGGGATTTGCAGCATTGCAACAGGCTGGAAGAGGCAGTGGGGTGGCAAAAGGGAGAAGGCAGGCCACACCAAACAGGCCCGCAATTGTTCCCTGAAGCACCCCTTTGCGGCAATCTGCCTTGCCAAGGGGTAGGTGTTCCGCAGTCTGGCGCTTTTTTGAAGAAAGTGCGGACGATAAAAGAATTGTCATTTGCAACCTGTGCCATACCAAAATGACCATGGCTGTGTCTGATAATGGGCGTAATATGGTGGCGGATTTGGAGCTCGGCAAGCTCACACACATACCCCTAGCCCACGTCTTAAACTTAGTGGTTTTAGTGGTTTCTCAAAACCTACCCTGATTTGCCTGAGCTACTGGTGAAGGTGCGCCGCATGTGTGCCCATTTCTGAAAGTCATCTACAGCTGCCGCCGGTCTGGCAACGCTGTAGCAGTGCTTGCAATTGCCAGCTCACCGACTGTTGTGCGATGTGAGCATGCGTTGGAACTCCACGTTACACATGTTTACCAGGCTTTGTGAGCAGCAGAGGGCAGTAGTGGAATACCAGCAGCAACATGGTCGTCACCTTTCCAGTCAGCTTCCGCTCTTCACAAGCGGCGAGTGGGCATGGATGTCTGACCCCTGTGAGGTTTTACACAACTTTGAGGAATCAATACAGATGGTGAGCGGCGATGCCGCTATTATCAGCGTACCCATCCCACTTCTGTCTCTACTGAAATACTCGCTGCTCACAAGGAAGGCAGATGCTTTGCATGTGGAAGAGGTGGAAATTGGGAAAGACATTACAACGGGTGATTGCCAGACCACCTTCCGTTCATCTTCTCAGTGCGAATTGGATGATGAAGAGGCGGAGGAGCAGGAGACGGTTGCCTCCGCTACAGAGGGTAGTACCCATAGCAGGTTTATTCCATCTGTTCAATGTGGATGGGCCGAAGAGGAGGAAGAGGATGAGGAGATTGAGAGTCATCCTCCTGATGAGGACAGCGGTCTTGTCTGTTGGGACTCTGGCACACATGCTGACTAAATGTTATGCTGCCTTTCCTGTGACCCTCGCATTATACGCATTTGGACAATACCGATTACTGGTTGTTCACCCTTCTCGACCCCTGCTACAAAGAGACCTTCTCATCTCTCATTCCTGTGGTGGGGACTGGAGAGGACTAGCAAAATGGTGCAATATCAGAAGGTCCTTGTGGAAAAATTGCTCCAAAAATTTCCAGACAATGCTGGCGGTAGCGTACGTAGTTCCTTGGGCAACCGAGGAGGGGAGACGAGGGGAACACACAGCAGTTCCAACAGAGACAGGGCAATACTCCTGCGGTGTTGCTATCAGTGTGTGAAGATTGGGAGAAGAGGGTTGCATTGACAATCCAACACAATGGGCAGCACATTGAACACATTTTATAAGTGGTCAGAAACTTGTAAATAACTCATGAAAGAATAAAGTTACATTAAAACCAAGCACACCATTGTTTTTTGTGTGAAATTCCGAATAAGTTTGATGTGTCACATGACCCTCTTCCTATTGAAAAAAACAAAAGTTGGATTCAAAATGGACGACTTCAAAATGGCCGCCATGGTCTGGTCACCACGCATCTTGAAAAGTTTCCCCCCTCACATATACTAATGTGCCACAAACAGGAAGTTAATATCACCAACCATTCCCATTTTATTAAGGTGTATCCATATAAATGGCCCACCCTGTATATATATCATACTTACTTCTGCCATTTGCTCACAATGGGCTGTCCCCGCCATCTTGATTGACGATATCTGCCAAAATCCTGTGTCATATGTCATCACTAGAGTTGAGCGAACACCTAGATGTTCGGGTTCGGGGAGTTCGGCCGAACTTTAAAAAAAAGTTCGGGTTCGGGACCCGAACTTGATCCGAACTTGCACCCGAACCCGAACCCCATTGAAGTCAATGGGGACCCGAACTTCACTTTATTATTTTCCGTTATAACATGGTTATAACGGAAAATAATAGTATTAGCTTTTTCAGATCTGAGTTTTCACGATCGTGAAAACTCAGATCCGACAGTATATTCTAACACAGAGGCGTTCCCATGGTGATGAAAAATAGCTAAGCCAGCCTCACTCCTAGAACTAGTTATTTCCGGACAAACACCCTTAGGCCCCTTTCACACGGGCGAGTATTCCGCGTGGATGCGATGCGTTAGTTGAACGCATTGCACCCGCACTGAATCATGACCCATTCATTTCTATGGGGCTGTGCACACGAGCGGTGATTTTCACGCATCACTTGTGCGTTGCGTGAAAATCGCAGCATGCTCCTCTTTGTGCATTTTTAACGTAACGCAGGCCCCATAGAAATGAATGGGGTTGCGTGAAAATCGCAAGCAAGTGCGGATGCGGTGCGATTTTCACGCACGGTTGCTAGTAGACGATCGGGATGGGGACCCGATCATTATTATTTTCCCTTATAACATGGTTATAAGGGAAAATAATAGCATTCTGAATACAGAATGCATAGTAAAATAGCGCTGGAGGGGTTAAAAAAAATAAAAAATAATTTAACTCACCTTAAATTATTTTTTTTAACCACTCCAGCGCTATTTTACTATGCATTCTGTATTCAGAATGCTATTATTTTCCCTTATAACCATGTTATAAGGGAAAATAATACAATCTACAGAACACCGATCCCAAGCCCGAACTTCTGTGAAGAAGTTCGGGTTTGGGTACCAAACATGCGCGATTTTTCTCACGCGCGTGCAAAACGCATTACAATGTTTTGCACTCGCGCGGAAAAATCACGCATGTTCCCGCAACGTACCCGCACCTTTTCCCGCAACGCCCGTCTGAAAGAGGCCTTAGGCCTCATGCACACGACTGTTTTTTGGGTCCGCATCCGAGCCACAGTTTTTGCGGCTCGGGTGCAGACCCATTCACTTCAATGGGGTGGCAAAAGATGTGGACAGCACTCCGTGTGCTGTCCGCATCCGTTGCTCCGTTCCGTGGCCCCGCAAAAAAAATAGAACATTTCCTATTCTTGTCCATTTTGCAGACAACAATAGGCATTTCTACAATGGGCCGCCCGTTCCGTTCCGCAAATTGCGGAAGGCACACGGGCAGATTCAGTTTTTTTGCGGATCCGCGGTTTGCAGACCGCAAAAAACGGAACCGGCGTGTGCATGAGGCCTACAATACTGTGCACATGTACTTGGCATAATTGGGGCACTGTCTGGTCTACAATACTGTGTACACGGCGTATCATGGGCTCTCTATAATGAGAAAGAGTACCATTTAGATAACGTATATAAATATATATATTATTGAGAAACACCCATTTGTGTATTAGTCTCTCTTCTCTCTCTCAACACAAAAAGTTTGGCTGAATCCCAACTTTGTGAGAAATTTGGACTGAAACCAGTAGAGCCAGTTCGCTCATCCTTAGTAAAGACCAAGAAGTGGTGCTTGTTATTAGTCTTAGTGGCCAGTGTGAAAACTGCAGTTTTTTAATAAAGTGACAGGGAAAATTAAAAATAACATAACCAAAAAATTCTCAAAAAACATGTTTAATATGAAAAACTTGACTAAAACAATAGGTCATTATCTATATGATACATTCCCTTAAAGGGGTCATGCTATAATTGATTTAAAAAATGAAAATCAGACACCATATGGTACATGACAAAACTTTTCTAACAAATCTAGAACCAGCCCTGTACCTCACATGGGTCCAGAGATCTCACTCGCTCTGATAGATTATCTTCAGCCTGGCAGCTCAGGGGGCGTCTCTATTCTGTTGTAGCTCTCTCCCTGTAACTGCCACTGATTTTAACAGACCGTATAGCTGCTGACAGTTGAAGAAGATTTAAAATGAGCATCTTCGACCAGCTCAGTGAGACGGACAATAAATAAGGAAAAACAAAAAACCAACACCAGGTGGCGCTGCACAGATTCATTTTAGTGAATAGCTCACTTGCGATACAAAATTTTTAGTTAGGTGCAATTACAAAAGTATTCACATCCAGGTTCTGGTTTGAAAAATGTAGAATATGTTTTGTGACACAACCCGTTTAAACTAAATAACAGAAGAAGCATATTCTGTGCACGTTGCCAATGTATTCCGCTGAGGGACATAGACGTAGATACTTGAGCCAATGTTCGGCTGACATCACAACCCCCATTGAGTATGTATGAGCAGAAATTGGCATGCCTCGCATTTTGCCACTGAGATGCCCAAGGGCAACTTGTTAATTGGTCGTCGCATTTGCAACCCGTATCCAGTTTTTATGTGACCAGATGTTTTTGCCCACGGCCGCGGTTTCATGAAGAGATATCAGGACCATGCCGCCGCTCCTTAAAAAGCAATGCACTAAATATCCATATACCTCTACGTATTTAATTAGTGCGGTATTTAGTGTTCTCCCTCTTGTAATACACAGAGCATGGATCAGTTGTCTCCTAAACGCCGCTCATAAATATTTTACCATTACGTTTGAAGCTGAACCTTGCATATTAGATGAACATTAATAAAAGATCAGGTGAAAAATACAAACAAGAATCTCAATCACGGCGCAAGCTTAGGGTTCGGAGCCAGAGTCGGTAGGGCCGTCGACTATCCATTGTGCCAGGGCCATTTTTAAAATGTCTTACTGTCTTTGCATTTTCCCATCCTTGTCAGCATTGCTCGCTTTTCTATGAGGTCTATAGTGCGTTCAGCATCCATACTCCAAACAATGATTAAAAAAGACAAGGATGTGATAAAGAAGACATTCCGGTAAGTGAGACATTGCTGTGGCAACGTTACATGCCAGCCGCATAAATCATTCTTTCACTCTAGCCCATTCATGTCCTGCGACTGGTCATTTACACAATCACTTAGCAACCGGACCAGAGGCATTAAATACCCTTAGAGGATTCTGCACTGGATGCTTTTTGTCAAGGTAGTTTGGCTGATTTAGCTTTTTTTTCTGCATCATCAAACACAGTTCTGTATAATCCAAGATGCTGTCTGGATCCATGAAAGGCAATGAGTGCATTTATGCGAACTAGTCCAATTCTACTCTTGCAGTATGAGTTAAAATGGTTTTCCGAGATTTTGATACTGATGACCTATCCTCAGGATAGGTCATCAGTATCTAATCAGTGGCAGTCCAAAACCTGGGAACCCCACCAATCAG
Organism: Bufo bufo; assembly: GCF_905171765.1. Classification (NCBI taxonomy): domain Eukaryota; kingdom Metazoa; phylum Chordata; class Amphibia; order Anura; family Bufonidae; genus Bufo; species Bufo bufo. The sequence goes on from NC_053398.1 coordinate 33,016,166, forward strand.
ATGTTTGAGAAGGCACCAGCACTCCGGTGAGCGCCACGGCCTTCTCCGTGCTCACCAAGCACAGCGTCGTGCATTGTATAGCAGCTGTGCTTGGTATTGCGCTCAGCCCTTTTCACTTCCATAGGGTTGAGCTATGCCTAGGCCACTTGTCCGATGAACATGACTTCAAATGGCCTGGGGAAAACTGTGAGAAGGCCACAGCACTACCATGAGCGCAGGTGCCTTCTCAAACAGCTGATCGGTGGGGATCCCCGGTGTTGGACCCACAGATATCAGATACTCATGACCTTTCCAGAGAATAGATCATCAATATTAGCATCTTTAAAAATCTCTTTAGCGGGTTTTATGGGAATGAAATATCAATAGGATAGGTGGTGTTCTGGCTCCCAGAACTCCCGTCTATCAGCCATTTGAAGCAGTTGAGGCACTCAGATGAGCACCACAGCCACTCCATTGTATGTTGCATAGCGGCTATGCTCCGTACTGCAGCCGAATCCCATTCACTTGAATAGAACTGGGAGGCAGAAGGACCATTTGACCAATGGACATAGCGTCACAGGGCAAGGAAGAGGCTGCAGCGATTATCTTAACATTGTGAGCCCTTCAAACAGCCGATAGGAGGGAGTGTTGGGAGTCAGACACACACTGATCTAATATTGATGAAGTCAATTATCAAGTGCCAACGCACATCATATTCCAGGACTCGTATGTCTTGGTCACACAGCAGGTCATCAACGTATTACTCTGCAGTAGAGATCAGTGAATCTGTTCATAAGAATCAATTTGTCTCATAAGAACTGATTTGTCTGATCAAGCATGGTGTCATAGACCCAAAATACCCTTAAGTGAAACCTCTCGCAAATTAATAATTCACGCTTAGAGTATTAAATAGGTTTTTATTAGTAATGATCGAGCATGCTCGGCCGAACACCAGTTCCGGTGTGCTCGAGCACAATGCTCGAGTCTCCTCCCCGCAAGTTTGTTGGCTGCTACGCAGCCAATTAATGTGCGGGTAAGTACTGCCACTCACTGTAATGCTGTAGCCATGTTGGGGCCTGGCATTACAGAGATTGGCTGTCCGGAACTCGTCATCGATGACAAGTGGTTCGGCCAGTCTTAGTCAGGGAGAGCTGTGCTGTAGGAGGGACAGATAGTGTATGGAATTAAATTTTATTTGTTGGTTAGGCAGGGTTGGTGTTAGAGACCCAAAAGTCCTATTAAGGACTATTGTTGTATCTGGCAGCAATATACACTGCTCAAAAAAATAAAGGGAACACTTAAACAACACAATGTAACTCCAAGTCAATCACACTTCTGTGAAATCGAACTGTCCACTTAGGAAGCAACTCTGAGTGACAATCAATTTCACATGCTGTTGTGCAAATGGGATAGACAACAGGTGGAAATTATAGGCAATTAGCAAGACACCCCCAATAAAGGAGTGGTTCTGCAGGTGGTGACCACAGACCACTTCTCAGTTCCTATGCTTCCTGGCTGATGTTTTGGTCACTTTTAAATGCTGGCGGTGCTTTCACTCTAGTGGTAGCATGAGACGGAGTCTACAACCCACACAAGTGGCTCAGGTAGTGCATCTTATCCAGGATGGCACATCAAGGCGAGCTGTGGCAAGAAGGTTTGCTGTGTCTGTCAGCGTAGTGTCCAGAGCATGGAGGCGCTACCAGGAGACAGGCCAGTACATCAGGAGACGTGGAGGAGGCCGTAGGAGGAGCACTGCCAGAGCCCTGCAAAATGACCTCCAGCAGGCCACAAATGTGCATGTGTCTGCTCAAACGGTCAGAAACAGACTCCATGAGGGTGATATGAGGGCCCGATGTCCACAGGTGGGGGTTGTGCTTACAGCCCAACACCGTGCAGGACGTTTGGCATTTGCCAGAGAACACCAAGATTGGCAAATTCGCCACTGGCGCCCTGTGCTCTTCACAGATGAAAGCAGGTTCACACTGAGCACATGTGACAGACGTGACAGAGTCTTAAGACGCCGTGGAGAACGTTCTGCTGCCTGCAACATCCTCCAGCATGACCGGTTTGGCATTGGGTCAGTAATGGTGTGGGGTGGCATTTCTTTGGAGGGCCGCACAGCCCTCCATGTGCTCGCCAGAGGTAGCCTGACTGCCATTAGGTACAGAGATGAGATCCTCAGACCCCTTGTGAGACCATATGCTGGTGCGGTTGGCCCTGGGTTCCTCCTAATGCAAGACAATGCTAGACCTCATATGGCTGGAGTGTGTCAGCAGTTCCTGCAAGACGAAGGCATTGATGCTATGGACTGGCCCGCCCGTTCCCCAGACCTGAATCCAATTGAGCACATCTGGGACATCATGTCTCGCTCTATCCACCAACGTTGCACGACAGACTGTCCAGGAGTTGGCAGATGCTTTAGTCCAGGTCTGGGAGGAGATCCCTCAGGAGACCGTCCGCCACCTCATCAGGAGCATGCACAGGCGTTGTAGGAAGGTCATACAGGCACGAGGAGGCCACACACACTACTGAGCCTCATTTTGACTTGTTTTAAGGACATTACATCAACGTTGGATCAGCCTGTAGTGTGTTTTTCCACTTTAATTTTGAGTGTGACTCCAAATCCAGACCTCCATGAGTTAAAAAATTTATTTTCCATTTTTTTTTTTTGTGTGATTTTGTTGTCAGCACATTCAACTATGTAAAGAACAAAGTATTTCAGAAGAATATTTTATTAATTCAGATCGAGGATGTGTTATTTTTGTGTTCCCTTTATTTTTTTGAGCAGTGTATATTATTAGCACAACTTGCGCTAAATAGCTTGCAATTGTTTGGCCGCTGCAGACAGTGACATTATCTGCGCTACATCTCCTGTGTAACGTGTGCGCAGCCTAAAAATATCTGTGAGCATGCTCGGCCGAACACCAGTTCCGGTGTGCTCGAGCGCAATGCTCGAGTCTCCTCCCCGCAAGTTTGTTGGCTGCTACGCAGCCAATTAATGTGCGGGTAAGTACTGCCACTCACTGTAATGCTGTAGCCATGTTGGTTACTGGCATTACAGAGATTGGCTGTCCGGAACTCGTCATGCGCCCAGAAATGATTGCGAGGACTCATTCTAGCCACTTAGGAATAGAAGCATGCCTTCGCAAGGCCAAGGATGTCATCTTTTGGCCACACATGGGCCCAGAGATTATAGAGGCAATAAAGAACTGTAATACTTGCAATGAGTATATGCGTAAACAAACAAAAGAACCTCTGATGACTCACAAATTGCCCACTCTACCCTGGAGCAAACTAGGCATGGACTTATTTTCCTTAACAGGACAAGATTACTTAATAATTGTTGATTATTATTCAGGAATGTGAATGCTGTTCTATACATTCCTCTGATACATGTTATGCCTTATACTTTTACAAGCCATTTGTATGACTTACTAGGATGGAAGAATTATCCTCCGGCTGGCCTTACCAAACCCCTTCCTTTCCAATAACCACACAGAAACCTTCTTGGTTTGGTAAAATGACCATTACGGCCAACTTTATTATACACACACAATAATAATAATAACAATAATACTAACAAGCATTTTAACACATACTTCAACCTTATGAGCCACTATACCGTAACAAGGATCCTGGAGGGCAACCCAAACAAGCGGTATCTTCCTTAAACATCTCTCCTTATACTTCAAGGTTACCCTTGGCCGCACTCACCGACCCAAGGGCACCAAATCCTTGAAGTATCCATGTATCTCCTCCTGTAGGCCTTTTAGCCCAAACAGGAGCCCCATCCTCGGCAATCACCATCCACATGAGACACAGGCTCCAACATGTCCTGCATCTCTTAAACCATTGTATTGCTCCTCCAGGATCCCATATCAATCAGCCACCATTCCACCTTCATCCTGTATACCCCCCTTTAACCCAAACAAGGGCGGGCGGGCTGGAAACACTCCAACTTACACTGGCAACTGACCCACAAACTCCGCCCCCAACCTATATACTGCCCGCGAACTTGCTACTCCACCCCATTCACCTGAACCCAACCCCCAACACACTTCCAACCAGTAACCCTTTCCTAGCCTGCGGTCTTCCCCCTAAGTCAAGACGCACTCCACTATGTCTGCACCTCGTTCCATTGCTATTATTCTTGTAGTTTTACCAATTCACAGTCCTGTTGGCCAATAAACAAGTTAGACTACAGAAAACAGTCCTCTTAGGCTACTTTCACACCTGCGTTCGGTGCGGATCCGTCTGGTATCTGCACAGACGGATCCGCACCGATAATGCAAACGCTTGTATCCGTTCAGAACGGATCCGTTTGCATTATTCTTTAAAAAAAAAATCTAAGTGGAAACGGATCCGTCTTGACTTACATTGAAAGTCAATGGGAGACGGATCCGTTTTCAATCCGTTATTGTGTCAGTGAAAACTGATGCGTCCCATTGACTTACATTGTGTGTCAGGACGGATCCGTTTGGCTCTGCATCGTCAGGTGGACACCAAAACGCTGCAAGCAGCGTTTTGGTGTCCGCCTCAAAAGCAGAACGGAGACCAAACGCAGCCAAACTGATGCATTCTGATCCTTATCCATTCAGAATGCATTGAGGCTAAACTGATCCGTTTTGGGCCACTTGTGAGAGCCCTGAAACGGATCTCACAAACGGACCCAGAAACGCCAGTGTGAAAGTAGCCTTATTTTGAAGACAGGAATGGTTTAAACGGAATGTCAGACTGCACACTGTGGGAACCTGCATGGAGACAGAACACCCCTCTTCCTGACATGTCTGTTTTAGTAAAGACTTGCCTTCCCCATGTAATAACCATTCTGGTTGATTTATTTCTTACAGCTCTCCATTATGTGTTCCTCTGCTATTCCTCCTAGAAATTTACAAATAAATCGACAACTGGGTGTTAGCAGAGAGCTGTTTCCCCTTACACACTCTGACACTGTGGCTGTACCCTATCAATTTATGGATACATTTCCTGGTGGAATAGCAAAAGTATGACACTAAACAATTCAAGGAACAGATGGTCCAGAATAGATATTTTTTTTTTTTATGAAGAATTCAAGTTTTTACTAAAACAGACATGTCAGGAGAGCGGACAGATCCGCTTTGAATAGATATGATTCTCTGCAGTATGTCCTCCACCATATGAACTCTGCAGGGAGCAAATGTCAAAATGACTTTACTATCGCACCGCAGCAGATATCTACTGGGTGGTGTCTGGGGTGCAGGATTCGCGCTGTCTGTTATGTCTAGGCGTATGCACGGTGCGGACGCTGCTAATGAGTTAATGCACCGAACACGGAGAGCGCCCGTGTGCTGCTGCTCATAAAGACATTACTTCAAACTAAATTACCAAGGCTGTTACTTCTCTTCATCATTGCTTTTAAGTCCAATATCTATTTGCTTTAAAGTACGACTCCATTTACTTTGCAGAAGCATGCTTTCCCTGCAGGACGATGATGATACGACCAGGGATGTTCATTTTATTAATAAAATTTGGATGGTGCAGCAAATTGAAATTCACTTTGTGCTGTGTCGCTCGTACAGCCTCGGGATGCTGTGCCCGCTCTGCTGCTATCGTTCCTGTGAAATCGCAAGTTTCAAGCTGCATAGGTGAAGCTACACACACCCACCATACCAGCTGCCATGCTATGCTACAGGCAGAGGCGGACTGGGAACCTAAGGTGCCCGTGAAAGAAACTTAAAGTGGCCCCAAATTTGTAGGTGGGTCCAAACTGACAGAAGGCAGGGCAACACAAGTACAGAAGATGGGTCCAATACAAGTCGGCAGGGTCAGCAATACCACAGTGCAGCACAAAATACCTCCCCAGTAGCTGTCCCTCTGTGGTGGCTGTCAATAGCTGCCATGCTCTGTCCTCCTCCTCCAATTAAGATATGGAGCAGGATACTTATGAGGTAAGATGTAAACCACAACACCAAGCCAGCCCTACTTCCTGGACTTCCTCTAATAATGTCCCCTATAGTGGCCCCAGTAGTATGTACCCAGCCAGCAGCAGTGAGGAGGGCTTGGGTGGCCCTCTAGGCATTTGCCCACCAGGAAAATTCCCTGCAGTGTCGATGGCCAGTCCGTCCATGGCTACCGGATCTACCATGAAGTTCTCTACTGTCTGTTGGAAGACTGGTGGGGTTTGGTGTGGAGGAAGCACGACGTTGGCAGCAGCAACACAAGGCCTCATGCACAAGACCATATATTGCAGTCCGAAAATTGTGAAGGCCATCTGTGTTGCATCTGCATTCTTTTCAGACCCATTGACTTCAATGGGTCCGTGGACCGCATTTTGCGGCCAAGTATAAGACATGTTCTATTTTTCTGAGGTATGGACATACGGATGCGGAAAGCACATGGATATTCCATATGTCTGTTCCACAAAAGAAGTGGAATATGTCTGCAAAATGCAGAGCACAGACCCGTTGAAATCAATGGTCCACAAAAAAAGAGAACATGTTCATGTGCATGAGGCCATGGTCGAAATTGGCTGGCCCTACTTCCTGCCAGAAGGGGAGTCTGAGCCATACTAGTGAGGAGTGTAGAAACACATCCAATTGCTCCTACTCCAAGGTCTTAGGGACCAACATTAGATCGGACTCGTCTATGAGACCACTACTCCAGAGAGACTGCAAGAATACTAAAGATACAGATACCTGAAAAGCTACAGTGTTTACAGTTAGCAGAATAAACAGCAAGCCACAGCGTTACAGACCCTGCTGCAGGTGAGGGAATTTGGCTGAGACACCCAACATCTTGATTACCTTAAGGCCAGAGCAACTGAAGTTCGGGAGAGAGACATCAGCAAAATGGCATACTAGAGGTGCCAATATCTGTCACTTTGCCAGTCACTATACCTCATCATTTGGGAAGAGAAATTGTGCTGTATATAATTACTGCCGGATGTACTACAACTTTGATTTTACATTAAGCAAAGAGAGACTTTTATTCTTCTACTTCTGAACTAATTCCTTATTCCCCTTTTCACTGCACTGAATCCAATGGAGCAACAACCTGGGGGGACACTTTCACTCCCATCATCTACACAGGCTCCCGAGGAGCTCACTGCACTGGTATAAATGGCTTTTGTTTTAGTAATTAATGCGGGTTGCAGCAATGAAGCAAAGATGAAGTAGCAGAGCTGTAGTATCAAGTCCAAGGTGACAGAGGAGCAACAGTAGGTAATCCAAATGTGCAAATTATGGATGGCAGAGGCTGAGCCACCTGAATAATTAGGTGGGGTCCCACTTAAATAGTCAGGTTTAAATAACCCGCCATTGTGACAACACTGTGAAAATCCAACGTGCAGAGTAAGAAGAGGCTATGGAGCGCAGAGGGGAGCATGGGAGCACACAGTGCTGGATCCAGGATGGGCAAGTGACGCAGATCCCTGACTATCAGTAATTGGGGGTATATTCTAGCAATATTCCAATGTCTATGGCGAGAAAAAACACTTTAAGGATGACTGTAAGGGTAAAGAGTTGCTACTAAAGAGAGAGTTTGATGAATATTTCTAATCTTGACTTGCAGCTGCAAATATTTTCCCCTTAATGGTCTATCAAGTATTGAATCCATTGTCTTCTCTAAGTGCAACACATGTTCTGTGCACAAAGCATTGTGTCCTTTTGACTCAAAGAGGTGTACAAACTATAATGATAGAGGCAACAGAAGAAGAGAGGCAAAATTACACAGAAGCATCTAATCCAAAAGCGCTACAACTTCATATGTACTTTTACAGTGAAAAGATTCTTAACCGCAGAGCATGCTTCCAGCCTTATCTTCAATGACAGCATAGGAAGCCCTGCAAAGTGGAGATAGTAGAAACCCACGCATTTCAAGGCCTCACTCATCTGGACATGTTTTTCAGTAAAGAAGTAGCAGGATAGGAGACCCTTCTGTGATTCTGACTTAGAACATTGCAAAGAGATAGAACTTGTGTGTGAGGGGGGGGGGGATATATAATTAGTGGTGGTTTGGGGGGCAATTTTAAATCTGTTTTTGTGCCTAATTTATAAAATGGTGCACAATAACATTTTGGGCAAAAGTCCAATGTGGAGTATGCCTATGTCTATTAAAGTACACCAGGGTTGTGTGATGTGGAGATGTGACTTTTTTGCATCTTTTTTAATCCCTTTTTTTTTTTTTTATGCGACTTATAGGTGCTCTAATCTGAAGTCCTGACCTACTTTTCACTCCACTTGTAAAAGGGGCCAGGCTCCCAAAATATTGCTAAATTTGCTCATATGCCCAAAAAATAGGCACCAAATATCACATGCAGGCATCGCTTCTGACTTTTTTACATCATACAACAGATTTTATTTGTACCTTTTTTTTTTTTTGCATCGATTGTACTAATTCTGACAAATATACTGCCATTTACTGTCTTTTTTATTGTCTCTTTTTAATACAAAGCTACTGAGTTTATTTTGGGCAGTAATTTTTATGTTTATAAGGCCTCATGCACACGACAGTTCAGTTTTTTGTGGTCCGCAAACCGCGGATCCGCAAAAAACGGAAGCCGCCCGTGTTGCCTTCCGCAATTTGCGGAACGGGCGCCGGCAATATAAATGCCTATTCTTGTCCGCAAAGCCGCGGAACGGAGCCACTGATGTGTTGTGCGACGTGAGCACATGCTGGAACTCCACGTTCCACATGTTGGCCAGGCTTTGTGAGCAGCAGAGGGCAGTAGTGAAATACCAGCTGCCACATGGGGAAAGACATTGCACAGGGTGATAGCCAGACCACCCTCAGTTCTTCTTCTTAGCGCAAATTGGACGATGAAGAGGAGGAGGAGGAGCAGCAGACAGTTGCCTCTGCTACAGAGGGTAGTACCCATGGAAGTTTAATTTCATCTGTTAAGCGTGGGTGGGCAGAAGAGGAGGAAGAGGATGAGGAAAAAGAGAGTGATCTTCCTGATGATGACAGCGAAGTCTTGCCTGTTGATACTCTGGCACACATGGCTGACTTCATGTTAGGCTGCCTTTCCTGCGACCCGCGCGTTATACGCATTTTAGACAACACGGATTACTGGTTGTTCACACTTCTCGACCCCCGCTACAAAGAGAACTTCTCATCTCTCATTCCTCTGGTGGAGAGGACGAGCAAAACGGTGCAATACCAGAAGATCCTTGTTGAAAAATTTCCATCTGACAACGCTGGCGGCAGAGTACGTAGTTCCTTGGCCAACCGAGGAGGGAAGACAAGGGGAACACACAGCAGTTCCATCAGAGGCAGGGCAACACTCTCCAAAGCCTGGGACAGTTTTATGACACCCCGCCAGCACCCTCACCCTGATGCGTGGCCTAGTGTCACAAGGAGGGAAACATTTTGGGAGATGGTAAAGGTGTACATAGCAGACCTTGTCAGCTTCCTCAATGATCCCTCAGTGCCTTACAACTACTGGGTGTCCAAGCTGGACATGTGGCACGAATTGGCGCTCTACACCTTGGAGGTGCTGGCCTGCCCTGCCACCAGCATTTTGTCTGAGCGGGTATTTAGTACTGCTGGTGGCATTATAACAGATAAGCGTATCCACCTGTCAACTGAAAATGCTGACAGGTTGACTCTTACAAAAATTAACAAGGCCTGGATTGACCATGACTTCTCGACTCCACCAGAGGAAAGCTGATGAACATAAAAGCACTTTAAATGTGTTGTTTATAATGTACTGAATACACTGTATTCCCATGCACCCCTTCCACCACAAATAGGTTGAATCTTATGGTTGAATCTTCTTTTTCTCATCCTTCTTCTCCTCTTTTATCATATCAGCACATGCTTATTCATTGCATATAATGCCCTTGCATATATGCCCTTTGCATATAATGTTTTACAGGGTCAGCTCACCAGCAGGCCCTCACCTACAATGTTTTACAGGGTCAGCTCACCAGGAGGCCCTCGCATATAATTTTTTACAGGGTCAGCTAACCAGCAAGCCCTTGCATATATTGTTTTACAGGGTCAGCTAACCAGCAGGCCCTCGCATATAATTTTTTAGAGGGTCAGCTCACCAGCTGGCCCTCGCATATAATGTTTTACAGGGTCAGCTAATGAGCAGGCCTTCACCTACAATCTTTTACAGGGTCAGCTCACCTGAAGGCCCTTGCATATAATGTTTTAGAGGGTCAGCTCACCTGCAGGCACTAACCTACTACCTTTTAGAGGGTCAGCTCACAAGTAGGCCTTCATCTACAATCTTTTACCGGGTCAGCTCACCAGCAGGCCCACACCTAAAATCTTTTACAGGGTTAGCTCACCAGCAGGCCCACACCTAAAATCTTTTACAGGGTCAGCTCACCTGCAGGCCCTCACCTAATTATAGCTAAGAGGCATGATGCCTTACTTGGATATGGTAGCCGTAGCTGTTTCTCAGGCTCCCTCTCCGGAATCGAACCATGAATCCCTCGTTACCCATGGTTTACATGGTTTGGGCTGAAAATAACATCGAAAGTTTATAGGGCAGACATCCGAATGGATCATCACTGTCACGGGGACGTGTGATCGGCCCCAGGTTATCTAGAGTCACCAAAGCGGCAGCAGGCCCTCGCCCATAATGTTTTAGAAGGTCAGATCAGCAGGCCCTTGTTCCAAATATTTTTGAGGGTCACCAGCAGGACATCAATCATAATTTTTGTCAAGGCTGCCTGTGTATGATGCCCGCCTTTATGTGTAACTAAGGGTGTATTGGAGTGCCGGTTACTTGTAATTTTTGGCAGCCCTTTCACTTAGTGCATAGGCTTTATAAATGATGGAGTCCCACTACCTGAACAATTGTACCACAATGTGAATGATGCCCTCTCCTTTATGTGTAATAAATTGGAGTGCCGGTTCCTTGAATTTTTGGCAGCACTTGCACTTTATATACAGGAAAGAATGTTTCCTAACAATTTTTCCTCTAAAATCGATTTTATCTTTGTTTTGGTGCGTATTATTGTCAGTCTGTAAAAGTGGAGTACTACTCGGACAACATCGTTCCCAGCAGCGACCTGGGAGTCCAAGATGCATCCAGACATCCTCCCCATGCTGTTCCCGGACCATTTAGGTGGTGTTTCCATCATTGACTGACTTTTTCCTATGAACCAGGCACCGTCACCTCTTCAGAGCAGGGGGTGCCTGGTTTATTGCTCGGGTTCTCTCATTGTCTTCCATTGGTAAAGCACCCAAGCATCCCGATGTGTTCGGCCAGAGCACCCGAGCACTTTGGTGCTCGATCAACAGTAATACAGACCCTTATTCAAGTGTATATGCAATGTCATGAAACGCATGTGTATGGCTTTTTATCTTTTTGCATAAATAAACTACAAATTTTTATGGAAGTTGAATTTCTCTTTTTTTTTGTGCCAAAATCAGTAGATCTTAAATGAAGAGAATGCATTTGTTGCCAAAACAGTATAGGATTTAATTTAAATTGCTCATTCTCACCCACCCATCGTGCTTCACCCCTTATATCTTCTCCCTCATTTCTGTCTACTACCCCAAACAATTTAGTTAAATTACAACATCCACAGCTTTAGGTGCTCCCTAAAAACACAACTTTTTGTTGTTACGGATGCGGCGATACCTAATATGTACACTTTTTTTTATTTTTTTTTATTTCACTTTAACACAATAATAGCATATTTGAAATTAAAAAAATTATGTTATAGTGTCTGAATGTTCTAAGAACTATAGTTATTTATTTATTTTTTTTGCGATTTTCTTATATAGGGTCTAATTGTTTGCGGGATGAGGTGATGGTTTTATTGGTACAATTTTGTTTGATATACATTTTTTGGATCGCTTGGTGTTGCACTTTTTGTGATGTAAGGTGACAAAAAAGGCTTTTTTTTTACAGTTTTTATTTTTATTTTATGGTGTTTATCGGACGGGGTCTATCATGTGATATATTTATAGAGACGGTCGTTACGGACGCGGTGATACCTAATATGTGCCTTTTTTTTATTATTTTTTATAGGAAAAGGCAATTTATTTATTTTTATTTACATTTTTTTTTGCAAAGTATAATACTATCAGATTTCCTGTAGGTGGCAAAGCAAAGCATCCAGTTGCCACGGCAACCATCGGGTGCTGCCATGGCAGCGCGGCAGCCCCGATGGTTAAGAGATGTTGCCCCCTCCCTCTATTAACCCCATGGATGCCGCTGCCGCTGCATCTAAGAGGTTACAGCAGAGTGTCAGCATACAGCTGACACTCGCTGCTGATGGCGGCGTCTCAGGAATGGAGCCGCCGCCATCAAACACAGCAGGGGGAGCGCATCGGGGGCAGGGGGCAGCGCTGGAAAGGGGGGAGGTACGGCCAGCATTGAGGGGGCACAAATGGGGGCAGGATGAATGTATGGGGCGGGGAGGGGGCGGACCGCATCAGGGGCAGGATACATGAATATGGATGGAGGACAGGGGGGTTGGAGGCGCACAGGGGGGGGGCACAGATCGGGGGGCACCAGGACACATTACCTGATTTCAGGCTCTGATCTGCAGAGCGCATTTCAGAGCCTGGAACAGGCATTTTTTTCACTGCCGCGATCCGATTGGTTAGTCTGTGCAGACTAACCAATCGGATCGATTGCCGGCAAGGGACCACAATGATTGGTCCCTTGCCAGCATTACTGAACTGTATGCTGTCCGTGACAGCAGCAGGGCAGGGGAAGAAGCTTTAATCCAGGCTTTCTCTTCCAAACCTCCATATCTTGTGATTCTAGATGACCGTATAGTCCCTTCCTTTCTTCCCAAGGTTGTTTCCAGGTTTCATTGTGAACAAGAGGTTTCGTTATCTTCCTTTTGCCCGTCTCCATCCTCGGCAAAGGATAGAAAATTCGGCAAAGGATAGAAAATGTGAGAAGAAGTGTTTTATCCTACCTGAACACCACCAGTAGCTTCAGGCGATCAGATCATCTCTTACTCCAATACCACGGTCCTAACAAAGAACAAGCAGCCAGCAAATCTTCTATAGCAAGATGGATAAGAGATATGATTACCTTGGCCTATGTCCAGAAGAATCTTCATCCTCCAACCGGTATAAGAGCTCACTCTACTAGAGCAATGTCTTCCTCCTAGGCGGATTCTGCATCCGTCTCATTAGATATCTTTAAAAACCAGGACTTATCTTTTGGCCGCAGAATTCTTTTAGCCGTAGTCCCCTCCTAGAGCTGATTTCTCTGTTAATCCTCCTGTAAGTGCCGTTGTGGAGGCGTCGGGGGGAAAGGGTAAATTACTCTTACCGATAATTGGCTTTTCCAATAGCCTCCACAACGGCACTGGGATTTCCCACCCTTTTATTTTATTTTGTCTTCAAATTATGTTAATTGCTTATCTTTAATACATATTTTTTGTTCTTGCATCACTTCCATGTCCTCTTTTATTGACTGAATAGGTAAGGGGAGGAGGCCTTTTAAATCTTGTGCTTCTGCGTTGTTTCCTGTCCTGGGGGCGGGGACACCCTCCTGTAAGTGCCGTTGTGAAGGCTATTGGAAAAACCAATTACTGGTAAGAGTACTTTACCCTATCCCTTAAGCCTCATTCACACATCCGTGCTCAAATCCGTGAGCAGGTGGTCAATGATGCATTCGTGAAGCTGTCCGTGAAGGGTGAGTCCATGTGTCCATTTTTTGCTGTATGTGTGCCATCTGTGTTTCACTGACACTGAACAGCTGAAAAATAGTTTTCAAACCATCTCTTCTTAGTGATCCATGAAACACGGATGCAACACGGATGGCATCCCTGTTGCATCCGCGGTTTTCACGGACCCATAGACAATGGGCGTGATGGATCCATGAACACGGACAAAATAGAACATGCATTTGTGCTAAAAACACTGACCCACGAACGGTGCTAAAACACTGATGTCTGAATACACACATTAAACGGGGACGTGTGCTGTCTCTGGAGAACATGTACAGCACACATCCGTGAAATACTGACATGTGATAGAGGCTTTATATTGTTAAGATGGCCGGCTCATTGTACAAAACAGGTAATTTTCACCCCATCTCCTCAGATTGTAAGCTCTTGTGAGCAGAGCTCTTATTCCTCGTGTTTTTATAGTGGACTTGTCTTGTTGCTCTGTAATGTATGACTTTGTTTGCACCTGAACTCTCTGAGCGTAAAGCGTTGCAGAATATGTTAGCGCTATATACATAAAGATTATTATTATTGTTCTCATTAAAAGATGAGTTCTCTTCTGATGTGAGTTATATTAGCATGACTTGGGCTACTTTCACACCTGCGTTCGGTGCGGATCCGTCTTGTATCCGTTCAGAACGGATCCGTTTGCATTATTCTTTTAAATAAAGTCTAAGGCTAAGTTCACACGAACGTGTGTGATCTGTGGCCGTATTGCGGCCCGTAAATCGCGGGCCGCAATACACGGCCACAGTTCCGTGTGAATTCCGCATCACGGATGCGGACCCATTCACTTCAATGGGTCCGCTAATCCGGAATCGCGGAACGGCCGCACGGGACGGGACCCCTCGGAAGCACTACGGAGTGCCTCCGTGGGGTTACGTCCCGTACTTCCGTTCCGCTAAAAGATAGAACAAGTCCTATCTTTTCGCGGAACGGCCGGATCGCGGACCCATTAAAGTGAATGGGTCCGCGATCCGATGCGGCTGACCTACGGCCGGCGAACAAGCATTGCGGCCCGCTATTTGCGGGCCGCTTCACAGGCACGGGTCACACACGTTCGTGTGAACCCGGCCTAAGTCAAAACGGATCCGTCCTGACTTACATTGATAGACAATGGGGGACGGATCCGTTTTCAACTGCACCATATTGTGTCAATGAAAACGGATCTGTCCCTATTGACTTACATTGTAAGTCAGGACGGATCAGTTTGGCTCCGCATCCAGAGCGGAATGGAGGCGGAACGGAGCCAAACTGATGCATTCTGAACGGATCCTTATCCATTCAGAATGCATTGGGGCTGAACTGATCCGATTTGAACCGTTTGTGAGAGCCCCGAAATGGATCTCGTAAACGGAATTCAAAACGCCAGTGTGAAAGTAGCCTTAGAGTACATGCACACGACCGTATGTGTTTTGCCTTCCGCAAATTGCAGATCCACCCAAAAAAATAATGATGTCCGTACGTCATCCGTTTTATTTTTTTGCGGATCCATTGTAACAATGCCTATCCTTATGCGCAAAAGGGACAAGAATAGGAAATGTTCTATTTTTTTGCAGGGCTTTCACCTAAAATCACCATTATAGAGCACGAACATCAGGATCTCCATTACATTCCCCATATTAGAATGCTACCTTCCATATTGCTGTCCATCACGAAATCTTCTCAGAAAAACACTTTTATTCAATATCTTAATTAGCTTCTGAAGGTGCCCAGGGGCGGCGTTCATGTGGCCGTTGCCCAGGCCCCTTGTCGCTTTTCATACAAAATCCCTCCCCTTTCACCCCTCAGGCCCACCCTAGGTTCTTCTGATTACGTCCTCCTCTTAGTGAGAAATCCAGGCCAGCGCCGTTCAACAGATTCCCTGCGCCTGCGCACTTCATTCCCCATTATGGGCAGAGGCACAAGGTCGGCTAGATCGGGATGTACGTGCCGGCACATGCGCATTAAACGCTCTTGTGCCTCTGCTCATAATGGGGAATGAAGTGCGCAGGCGCGGCGAATATGTTGAACAGCGCTGGCGCTGGATTTCTCACTAAGAGGACGTAATTAGAAGAACCTCGTTCGGGCCAGAGGGGTGAAAGGGGAGGGGTTTCGCACGAAACGCACCGAGGGGCCTGGGCACCAGCCGCATGAACGCCGCCCCTGGGCACCTATAGAAGCTAACTAACATATTGAATAAAAGTGTTTTTCTGAGAAAATCGGCGATGGACAGCAACATGGAAGGTAGCATTCTAATATGGGGAATGTAATGTAATGGAGATCCTGATGTTAGTGTTCTATAATGGTGATTTTAGGTGAAAGACTCCCTTTTAAGGTTGTATTGCCAGGTTAAAAAAAGAGGTGAAAAATTATCAATGCTCCTTGACCATTGCGGATTGCTACGGATGAGCGAATCGATTTGCATAAAACTTTGTTTTAATACTGTACGGAGCGAACCAAACCCAATTTCGGGAAATGTTTTTTTACAGTACAAATTAATTAATGAAGTTATCACGCGAAGTCTCGCAAGACTTCGTGAAACAATAACTTCGGCTCATCGGAGACAATACATGCTCCTGCAATGTACAGTATTAGAAAGAAGTTTTATGTTTCATCCGAAGTCGATTCGCTCCTCCCTACTGATCGCTGGAGGTGGATCAAATAGTTTGTTGATGCCCCTTTCCCTCTATTGGACCCAAAGCAGTGGTATGATATCCACATAAATCTTCAATCCTTCCTTGGGAGCTGTTTTTAATGGTACAGCATCTCATGTCCTAGGGGCTACTTGATAATTTACAATAATGCATCTCACTGTTTTTGGAGTTTAGATTTTTTTAATTCCTTTTTATTCCCTCAACCAGCTGTCACCCATAAGAGAAGATGAACAAACAATACTTTGTGAACAGCAATCAGGATCCAGGTGGCCTTATTAAAATGCTCATAGAAATGATTGCTTGCTTTCTATGGTTTCAACAATTCTCTAGTACAAAAATGTTTCCAGAGAATAAAAAGCACTTGTGACATACACATTTATTCATAATAGGTCCAGTTTTCGTTGAGCTCATGAAAAGCTTATTAAAGAGGGACCATCTTCATGCAGTGTCAAGTACCTGTCTCCTCCTCGCCTTCGAACATTTAAAATCTGTTACATCATAGAGGCATAAGTCCAAATCTTGCAGGAAATTCTAGTACACAATACTTTAAATATCAAAATAATTAAAAATACTATCTGTTATAATAAAGGAGTTCTCCCGGAATTTGATATTGATGTCCTATACTCAGGTTGGGTCATCAATATCAGGTCATCAGCAGTTCGACTCCTGGCACCCCTGACGATCAGTTGTTTGAAGAGGCCACCATTCTCATTGGAGCTCCAGTGAGCACTTTGGCCTCCTCACAGCTTACCATGCACAGTGCTGTCTATTATATAGCGAATTTGCTTTTTATTACAGCTCAGTTGAATAGGACTAACCTGCGCCTAGTCCACGTAACCAATAAACATGATGTCACTGTCTAGAAAGAGGCCTATGCAGTCACAGAGTGCAGCTGCTCTTCAAACACTTAATCAGGAGGGATTCTGGGATATGAACACTCGCCGATCTGATATTGATGATCTATCCTGAGGATAGGCAATTAATATCAAATTCCAAGATAATCCTTTTAAATGTTTGATTTATAGCATGTATTATATGTATAGGAAAAATGTATACATTTAATAAGGAAAATGTTTGTAGGAACGGCACCATATTACTAACGACATACAGATACTGTCCTCTAGAACCATTAGGAAAACATATTATTACATCACAACTATAAGGTATGAGGTCTCCATAACATTACATAATTTATGACAACTATTAGGCCATTGTAATATTACATCACAATTATAAGTACATTACTTACAGTACATCACTTCTATGAGGTCACTGCAACATTAGATTATAGTTGATACAATGTCATTGTAATATGACATTATGTTTTAACGTGAATTTGACGATTTGAGAATAAATAAGCTTACGCAGGCTAAGTGAATACATATATTTACTAATTGTGATTAAATATAAGGTAAAACAGACAAATCACATACAGAATAAATAATAATCACATGGCCTGCACATACAATATAGTGGGGACTCCAGCAACCATGTTGTAACACATGGCCTACACCCCATGGTGATACAAGAGATAGCGATAGTGTTTCAGATCAACATAAATTCATCCTACCTGAATTATGTTACTCAATGGAGTGACCATTAACTATCTGTGTGCAGCAAAATATACAGTATATCTTTGAGCCCCTCCTCTCAAGGATGTCCAGAGTGCAACACACATGTCTCAGATAATCATTCAGGAATGTGACCTTCTCAGCACTATGAGGGCCTAACTCACTACATTACAAGGA
The DNA here is from genome assembly GCF_905171765.1 of Bufo bufo. Lineage (NCBI taxonomy): Eukaryota > Metazoa > Chordata > Amphibia > Anura > Bufonidae > Bufo > Bufo bufo. Next base: position 33,034,163 of record NC_053398.1, read on the forward strand.
ATATATATATATATATATATATATATATATACAGTACAGGCCAAAAGTTTGGACACACCTTCTCATTCAAAGAGTTTTCTTTATTTTCATGACTATGAAAATTATAGATTCACACTGAAGGCATCAAAACTATGAATTAACACATGTGGAATTATATACATAACAAACAAGTGTGAAACAACTGAAAATATGTCATATTCTAGGTTCTTCAAAGTAGCCACCTTTTGCTTTGATTACTGCTTTGCACACTCTTGGCATTCTCTTGATGAGCTTCAAGAGGTAGTCCCCTGAAATGTTTTTCACTTCATAGGTGTGCCCTGTCAGGTTTAATAAGTGGGATTTCTTGCCTTATCAATGGGGTTGGGACCATCAGTTGCGTTGAGGATAAGTCAGGTGGATACATAGCTGATAGTCCTACTGAATAGACTGTTAGAATTTGTTTTATGGAAAGAAAAAAGCAGCTAAGTAAAGAAAAACGAGTGGCCATCATTACTTTAAGAAATGAAGGTCAGTCAGTCAGCCGAAAAATTGGGAAAACTTTGAAAGTAAGGGCTATTTGACCATAAAGGAGAGTGATGGGGTGCTGCGCCAGATGACCTGGCCTCCACAGTCACCAGACCTGAACCCAATCGAGATGGTTTGGGGTGAGCTGGACCTAGGAGTGAAGGCAAAAGGGCCAACAAGTGCTAAGCATCTCTGGGAACTCCTTCAAGACTGTTGGAAGACCATTTCACGTGACTACCTCTTGAAGCTCATCAAGAGAATGCCAAGAGTGTGCAAAGCAGTAATCAAAGCAAAAGGTGGCTACTTTGAAGAACCTAGAATATGACATATTTTCAGTTGTTTCACACTTGTTTGTTATGTATATAATTCCACATGTGTTAATTCATAGTTTTGATGCCTTCATAGTCATGAAAATAAAGAAAACTCTTTAAATGAGAAGGTGTGTCCAAACTTTTGGTCTGTACTGTATATATATATATATATATATATATTTTGTGGTGATGTATACAGTATAAGAGGTGGGAGGCATGTATATCCCTCCCAGATACCTCAGCTGGTTTAGATAACTGAAATCCAGAAAGCTGTAGTGGTTTCAGCAAAGTGTAGTTTGCTGAGACAGTTTTTTCTAGATGTTGTTCTGGGCTGGATTTCAAGTGGACTGGGGGATAGGTTTGGTGGTGGGATCTGACAGTCCACACCCTTCCACTACATGTATTGTCTTTTGCTGGAGGTGATCGCAGGTGAGGCCTGCTGCTGTAATCAAGGAGGGATAAAACAACCCTTTGTGTATGACTTGGAGGGAGAAAGGCTGAGGAAGCCTGAGAGAGGGGAGCCTGAGAGGCTCTGTGTGGTCTCAGCCAGGAGGGCTGAGGGGCCAAGAGGCTTTGTAAAGCCTGAAGTTTGGGGGGCCCAGCGATGCCTACGGATAGAGGGTTGTACGGTCAGTTGGGAGGACTTCTGGACCATCTTCCCTCAAGGGTGCTGGTGTGGTCACTGCCTGGAGGCTGCTGGACCATATATGGCTGAGGAAGACAGATCTAATCCCATGTATGAACAGCGCTCTATAGGTGAGGTAGAGACAACACGTGTATTAGGTAGAGTCCAGACGGGCAGGTGTTTATTTTTGATGTTTATGTGTGTGATGGTGCTGAAGTGCCGAAATAAAGCACCTTTTGGACCTGAACCCCATTGTGAGAGGAGAAGTCTGTGATTGTGACCCCCTGTGACAAATACCACACCTTGTGCCCGCTTGATGTCGCCTACGTCGAGCTCACGAGCGCGGTATGGTCATGGGTTACCAAAAACATGACGTTACGCCCTCCAGAGGAGCAGGTAAGGTCAGGTTGGTACAGTTTACACACACACCTCCTGTCCACGTTGGCACAGAGAGGCAACAAGCTGAGAGAGCCTTTTCACTGCCGCAGTGAAAACAGCGCTGTCTCAGCTAGTTCCTGGGTCCCTCTAAACACATTACACAATGTGACCCTTCTTCAGAGAAAGACTCACCCGCTGCTGGCACAAGCCTTTTAACCTGTAGCCGGCCCCTCCCCTCCCGGCCTCAGGGAGGGGTCCACTCCCCCTATTCTGGGCTGGCAGCAAATGACCCACAAAACCCTTTAGGGTTCATAGCTCCAGACCAGAGGGTCACAGGGAGATGGTTCTGGGACCAACGGACCTGCCTGGGTTCCGGCTACAAGTAGAGTCCACACCTGGTACCGTTATGTGGTTTCTATGGGGAGATATGGATATCTCCCTTCCCTGACCTCGCCCCATTAAACAAAAACCATGGGCACGTACATTGTGGCCACCGGGACACAAATATATTTGCGCCTGTGATGGCCAGGCGATTCATAATTCCTTATGAAAGGTAGGTGCTAACATGTCTGGTAGGTATCCTTGATCCTGGCAAGGGCTGATACCTCCTGCTGGGGGGTTTTCCTGCAGGATTTAGCTCTGCTCCAAACTGGTTGACTGAGGTGTGACCTTCTCCACCTGGGCATCCTTGAAGCATGGACCCCTGGGGCTTTCTTCCTTGCCAGCTGATACTCAGATGGCTGGGGGGTAGGAACTTATTTTGCATGCACACTGATGAACATGCCAAGAGGTGAATTAAATGACAATCAGGGCTGAGGCTTTGAAGCAGGGCCCTCATGTGGAGTTTACTACCTCCGCTATCTGTCAGCAAATGGGGGTGTAAGGACATGGCTGACAGTAAATATTAATCCATATTTACATATTCCTCACACCCCCTTAGAGAGAGCGATCCCTTACTAGATTTTATATATATATATATATATATATATATATATATATATATTAAATGGGACAGAATTAAAGGAGACTGAGCCAATCAGTACTTAAAAACACCTTACAACACAAAATTACAGCTATGGGTTACAGGAAATACACTATGAGGTCTCTGTAAAATGACATCACAACTATGAAGTCACTTTAATATCACCTTCAAAGTTACACAGAAGTCCATTTCATACGGGGACACCAGACCTGTGCATTCTACATTTTGCGGAACAGTTGGCCCCTAATAGAACAGGCCTATCCTTCTCCACAATGCAGACAATAATAGTACATGTTCTATTTTTTTGCAGAATGCCCATGCAGACATATGAACACTATTTCCGATTTTATTTTTATTTTTTTTGCTGCCCCTTTGAAGTGAATGGTTTGGCATTAGGGCCACAAAAAAAATGGAACGGGCTTGGAAAAAAAAATACGTTCATGAGCCCTAAGTATGAGGTCAAGTGTTGTCTGCACAATATACGGTAATTACTATTGCATGAGCCAGAACAACAACACTAGAACAGTGGGCGATTTACCATGTAGCTAACAAATCTAACAAATCTTTTTTTTTTTTTTTTGGGCATTTTCCATCTCCAAACCCACCTTTTTTGACTAAATCTTTTCTATTTTCGGATAACTCTTTTAAGTGTTTTTAGCCTACCAAGAGAAGTGTCTTCATTTGAACCTCACATTTACTTTAGAGATGAGCAGATTTAAAAAAAAATTGATTTGGGTAAGATATAGATTTTATCCTAATCAAAAGGTCTAGAGACAGACAGAGAGAAACCCACGTCTCTCTCTCGTCCACTGGAAAAGAGATGTGCAAGTCAAGGGCACTGAATGTCACCATATTATGCTTCTCTGAATGAGATGTGCAAGTCAGTTCTCCACCTTATAGATCCATATTACAGTCTTGTAGGCACAGTGTGGACCAATACCAGCCTATAGCCATCGTGTAACGCCAGTCTTAATAACCCCAATAGCTGGCGGTAGATCTACTGAAGTTATGTAGAGGCGCCAGCCTCTACATAGCCTTAGCACTTCCAGTGTTGGTCTAAATCTACGCCAGCTACTTTGCTGGCTTAAATTTAGACCATTTTCTGTGAGACAGGCCTGCTGGCCCCTACCCTTCCCTGCTCACACCACGCCCCTTTCTTTAGACCTGGCATGATCGATGAAAAGTCGCAGATTGCGACGCAAATAACCTTTGTGCCAGAAATACGCCAAAAATAGGCAAATATCAGTTCTTAAATGACCCCCAAAGTTTTTACCTGCTCTTATACAACATACCTGAATAAATATCATAAAAAAAGCTAGTACGCGAGACTAAAGAAAAAATAATAAAACTTTTAGACCCCAAAATAGAGCAACTTTTCACTTGTGAGTAGAGGCCATTTGCTGTTTGTATAAATGTTATCCCCCTAATTCTCTCAATTTGTACTTTTCACCTGAAGACTACAGTAAGTAGCAGCGCTGACAGCTTGATTTTCTGGCTGACTAGAGACTTCAATGGCTGTCATTTAGGAAGAAAAACAAAAAAAAGGTACAGAGTGTGTAGCATTTCCATGCACTGCACAAACCAATATTTAGCAGACAAATGGCTTAATGAGAATATTTCTGTACTGGTTCAGTTTTTTTATAATGTTTGGATATCCTTTTTTTAGATACACAGATTAAGGGCTCATGCACATTAACGTATGTATTTTGCGGCCCGTGAAAAACTTGACTTCCATATGTATTCTTTTTTTGCGGAACGGAACAGCTGGCCTCTAATAGGACAGTACTATCTTTGTCCGTCATGCGGACAATAATAGGACATGTTCTATTTTTTTTACGGAACGGACATGCGGACATACGGAAATGGAATGCACACAGTAACTTCCGTTTTTTTTGCGGACTCATTGAAATTAATGGTTCCACATACGGTCCACAAGAAAAACGGAACGGACGTGGAAAGAAAATATGTTCCTGTGCATGAGCCCTAAAACTGACAACCTACAGATGTAGCAAAAGCCAACATCAGTGGGTTAACACATTAACCCGAAAGTGCAAGATTTTGACCCAACTCGGTGACTCAATAGAAGCTTTAAGCTTTAGAAGCTTTGGTTAGTTTTGCTAAACTAAGCCACAGCGACAAACTCGTGTGTTAATGTGCCAGGAATTATTTTAAAGCCTGCTACATCTGAAGTGAAAAAATTCTGGCTGCTTACAGCCACCACTAGGTGGAGCCTTGGAGATTACAGCATCCAGTGTGCATATGTGTATTATAAATTCAATTAAACAGAATGCAGTAAGCTCATAAGCTCCCCCTAATGGTGGTTGCAGGCAGATGATTATAAGGCACTTAGGCCTCATGCACACGACCGTTGTTCGGGTCCGCATCCGAGCCGCAGTTTTTGTGGCTCGGGACAGACCCATTCACTTCAATGGGGTCGCAAAGGATGCGGACAGCACTCCGTGTGCTGTCCGCATCCGTTGCTCCGTTCCGTGGCCCCGGAAAAAAAATATAACCTGTCCTATTCTTGTCCGTTTTGCGAAAAGGAATAGGCATTTCTACAATGGGCCACCCGTTACGCTCCGCAAATTGCGGAAGACACACGGGCAGCTTCCGTTTTTTGTGGATCCGCGGTTTGTGGACCGCAAAAAACGGCACGGTTGTGTGCATGAGGCCTTATTAATATAGCTAGAGATGAGCGAAATTCTAAAATATTTAATTTGGCTGTGGTGCCAAGTTTGACAAAGAAATTCGCTTTGTGACGAATTACTTAGTCACAAAGCGTATTTCTCTGTAAGTAGCGGGCGTAATGATGAGGAACAGTGATTGCACAGCCCCGTCATTGAACCCCTCAGATGCCGCGTTAATCGCTGATCGGGGCATCTGAGATGAAAAATGAGGTGTTAAGAAAAAAATAATACACACCTCATATATATATCTTCTTCTCTGTCTTCTGCTGTGTATGGGACTGACTAGCTGAGGAGGAATTTGGCTTCTCCTGGTCTCTTTATGGTACTCACAGTTATGCTCACAGGGTATGGTTCTTCCTGGAGTTCTGGAGATGGCTGCTTGCTTGTCAACCAGCTGAGGCTGAAGGCTCAGACTGGTGGTGAAGGTCTTTGGTCTCAGCGAGACACAATCCTGGGTTGGGATCCCTAGAACTGGGAGCTCCTACCAGCACAGCCTTCCCCTAGCCGGGGTGGCTGGCACACAAACACTAACTTCCTTCCCCACCCATGAGGCAGGATGTGGAAACATTCCACACCTCCTCAAAGAGGGGGGAGCTAAACTGGAATGTACTATTCCAGTCTAGATATGCTAAACTGTCTAAGTTCCTGGTAACACATTGCTGGCACCTGCTGGTCTACATGGAAATTACAGCAAAATACATGTAACAGGCTTATAATATGCACATTTGTGAGAATGTGATGTTAAATTACACAGGATGACAATGCAGATACACTGAACAGGTTGTAGCGGGGTAAAAGAGTTTAGTAACATAACTCTGGGATGTTACACAACACTTTCGGTTTTGCTCCCATTTTGCATGAGCTGAACTCAAAGATCTGGCAGAAAACCAGTCAGTATCTGGTGTGGCCACCAATTGCCTCACGCAGAGCAACACATCTCCGTCACATAGAGTTGATCAGGTTGTTGATTGTGGCCTGTGGAATGTTGGTCCACTTTTCTTAAATAGCCGTGCGAAGTTGCAGAATATTGGCAGGAACTGGAAAACACTGTTGTATACGTCGACCCAGAGCATCCCAAACATACTCAATAGGTGACATGTCCAGTGAGTAGGTTGTCCATGCAAGAACTGAGATGTTTTAAGCTTCCAGGTATTGTGTACAGATCCTTGCAATATGGGGCCGTGCATTATCATGCTGCAACATGAGGAGATGGTCGTGGATGAATGGCACAACAATCGGCCTCAGGATCTCGTCAATAAAATGCACCTGTGTTCGTTGTCCATAACATACGCCTTCCCATACCATAACCCGACCGCCACCATGGGCCACTCGATCCACAACATTGACGTCAGAAAACCGCTCACCCACACAATGCCACACACGCTGTCTGCCATCTGCCCTGAACAGTGAAAACCGGGACTCATCCGTAAACAGAACGCCTCTCCAACATGCCAGACACCATTGAATGTGAGCATTTTCCCACTCAAGTCGGTTCCGACGACGAACTGCAGTCAGGTCCAGACCTCGATGAGGACGACGAGCATGCAGATAAGCTTCCCTGAGACGATTTCTGACAGTTTGTGCAGAAATTCTTTGGTTGTGCAAACTGATTATTGCTGCAGCTGTGGCTGGTCTCAGACGATCATGGAGGTGAACATGCTGGATGTGGAGGTCCTGGGCTGGTGTGGTTACACGTGGTCTGCAGTTGTGAGGCTGGTTGGATGTACTGCCAAATTCTCTGAAACGCCTTTGGAGACGGCTTATGGTAGAGAAATGAACATTCATTGCACGGGCTACAGCTCTAGTAGACATTCCTGCAGACAGCATGCCTATTGAACGCTCCCTCAAATGTTGCAACATCTGTGGCATTGTGCTGTGTGATCAAACTGCACATTTCAGAGTGACCTTTTATTGTGGGCAGTCTAAGGCACACCTGTGCAATATTCATGCCGTCTAATCAGCACCTTGATATGCCACACCTGTGAGGTGGGATGGATTTTCTCGGCAAAGGAGAAGTGCTCACTAACACAGATTTAGACAGATTTGTGAACAATATTTGAGAGAATAGGTCTTTTGTGTATGTAGAAAATGTTTCAGATCTTTGAGTTCAGCTCATGCTAAATGGGAGCAAAACCAAAAGGGTTGCGTTTATATTTTGGTTCAGTGTATTTTTCTTTTTGTACTGAAATAGGCCAGTAAACGCTTTCAGCAGAAATAAATGCTCCAGTGAAGTGCGTATATATTTTTCTTTCTGTACTGAAATAGGCCACTGAACACTTTTGCCACAAAATTTGCTAAATTTGAAAACTTATAACGCCTCCAAGTTCATCTAAATCACCTCCCAGAGGCGCGGCTAAGTGCTCAACACCCCCCCCCCATCCCAAATCCTGCGCAGTGCCGGCGATTGCCTGCGCTATGATAAGATGACTGACGGCACTGCGCCTGCGCGGGATTTGGGATGCCGGCGAGAGGAGGATCGGGGTGTTTGCCGCAGAGCGCGGCGCTGAGGAGGGGGGTGTTGAGCACTTAGCCGCGCCTCTGGGAGGGGATTTAGATGAACTTGGAGGCGTTATTAGTTTTCAAATCACTTTCCTAGCACTGTCCCTAGCGCCTTCTGACGTCTCTCCCTGTGCTGTGAAATGATTCCTCCCTATCATTTACCTGCACTTATAAATAATTTTTTCAGTCTTTTTTTTCCACAATGAGGTTTTTCCAATTGCTGGCCCTAGCGCCTTGACACATCTGTCCCTGCACTCTGAAAGCTGGAAAATGGCAGAATCTAAAATGGCTGCCATATTTATAGGGCTGTGACATCACAGGGCTGGCTGGCTACTGATTGGCTGCATGTAGGCATGTCATTCTGGGTGATCCCGCCTTCCCAGAGTTCCTTGCCCCATGTCGTCAGTCCTCACACGTGTAGCCGCCATTTTGCCACGAACCGCGAGGAAATTTGCATTTCGTTGCAGCTTTAATTCGCTCATCTCTAATAAAAACACATGAATATTTTCAACTTACTGAAGCTGCTTGTTTTAACCCCTTAAGGAGCAGGTCCGCCACATGTACAGCGGACTGATCGGGCGGGTGCAGGAGCTGCGCCCGCCCGATCAGCGCAAGGGTCCAGCAGTCACGGATAACATGGATATTTTCAACTTACTGAAGCTGCTTTATTTAATTGTGAATAGATGGTAAAGGCAAAAGTCCGCTGGTGTGTTGTCATCAGCGTCTTCGTTATGTTTGCTGCTGGACCCACGGCGACGTAATTCGGTCCATACAGCAAAAGGAGGTCTACAATCACCCATCAATTTTCCAGAAAAAAGCCTGTTTCACATTTTAAAAAAATCAACAATGAAAGGACAATGGAATTCGGTTCATTCGGTTATTGTTCTGACGGATCAGAGGAAGGGCAAAATAATCAGTGACGTCAACACAAACTTACTGCTGACACCCTCTGCACTCTGTCGGTGGGGCTCTGTTTAATAGAACAGGTTCTGTAGACTATCTATGTGGAATCAGCTGACGACTAGCGTTAAATCACGAATATTAATCGCTAATATCGGCACTTCGAGAATTCGCGAATATTTAGAATATAGCGATATATATTTGTCATTTCAAATACTCTAGATTTTTTTTCCCTTGCTTGTGGGCCAATGAGAAGGCTGCAATGTCTTTGTCTGAGCTTAGCAACATCCCTAGCAACCAATAGGAAAGTTGCCTACCCCTTACTATTTAAGAACCTCCCCAGCAGCCATTTTTTTGCAGTTCTGAGAGAGAGAGCAGTGATATTGCTGTGCTCTGTGCTTTCCTGTGTCATTACATTAGATAGTTAGTTAGCTTATATATAATACAGATAGTTAGTGGGAGATAGTCAGTGTAGGTTATATCCTGATATAGTGTAGCTGTTGCAGTGCAGGGTGTTAGGTAGTGTGATAGGTTCTGCTGTCCATACATACATGCAGACCTGCTAAAATGTGAAGTTTCACGTATTACGCCAAAATATTCGCATCATTAGTGCCGATTAGAGCAATTGCGACTATATTGGAGCAGTCTAACTGCATATAAAGCCATTTTTAATGTTCTGCCGTGCCAACCATTTTCTCCAGTCTCAGGAAACTTCTAGCAGCTTGACCCACGCCTGTATTTCCGTGAATATTACATTGCCGATCTTTCGCAATCAAGAAAATAATCTCGAATCCGCGAATATATGACGAATATTCGCCCAAATATTTGTGAAATATTGTGAATTCAAATATACCCCCTGCCGCTCATCACTACTGACGATGCTGTAAAAGGAGTGCGCTTCTTCTTGACGCTAACATCGACCTGTAAGGCTGAGTTCACACTTGAGTTATTTGGTCAGTTTTGGCCCCGTGACTGCCCTAATAAGTGAATTGTGCAGTGATTCTAAGAGCGACGCCTTTCATCTGCGTGTTATACAGACTCACAGTATTATTTCACTACCAAAACGGACTCCCTATGCGTGTTACTGCAAGGCGCAGTGTTCTACACCACTACAGGAAATAGCCGTTTTTTAACATAATTCACCGCAAATTTATTCGGATCAAACCAAATTTTTTTTTATAAATGCGACAAATCAAATTTTTTTAAAATTTGCTCATCTCTAGCCATAGATAGCAGCAGCGAGCTGGAAGAGAGAAGGGAGACGGCACGTGCGCACTGCACACGCCTTCCCTTCATACAGCTGATCGGCGCGGGTGCTGGGTGTCGAACCTGATATTGATTACCTTTTAATATCAATATTAAAAGCCCAGGAGATTTAAACTAGTTTTGAAAAAAATGGGGGGGGGGGGGGGGTGATGTAATAACTATACCCAGAGTCCTGTAAAACTTCTCTTCCTTCAGGAATAACAAAGAAGCCCACCTGCCCTGAATGGGGAAAGGGTGGGCTGTTATAAAGTGAATCAAAAACAGTAAATGGGGTATATTTTGCTGTGGGACTCTCTTTCTTTATGAATTCCCATTTAATCTGTCAATCCTAGAGCATAGAGATAATACAGAGATGTTACATAGCTGTCTAATATTAAATAAATTGTCCATATCGCAGTATGTTTCCTTGGCAGTTCACCCAGCTCCCATCATGACATTATAGAACAAGAGTAAAACTTCCAGGAAAAAAACTTGCAAAAGTGACTTAAAAAACCATGGCAACCTGAAAATACTGTAACACTCTATCAAGAAGACTGATAGTTTTAAAACTGAAATTGTAACAGCATTTTTTTTTAACACTGAGAACGTTGAATTAAGTTCCATAAATCAACTATTTTATGGAAAATATTAGCAATGTATTTTAAGTATCGGATGTCAGCTAGCTGTCTATGGCAAATAAAGCATATTGGCATTTTTTACCAAAATCCTCAGTCAGGTACCTGGAAGCCAGTTTTCATCATGATTAGTTAGTAGCAAAAGTTCTGGCCGTTAGATTGCAAGACACGGTCCAGCAAAAACTACAACAAAAATAAATCTTATTGACATGCATATCGTAAGGAAGCTGAGAAAATCAAGCTAAATTCACACAGCATTCTGGGTTTAGTTTAAGTATCTCTCTAAATGTATATGGCAAGATGTATTTAACTATATGCCTACATAGTTTCATATGTCTGCCATAAAAACACACATCTTCCACAAGGAATTTTATTTTTTCATTGTGCTACCTAAGGGATGTTAAAGGGGTTTTCTAGCCTCCAGACATTGATAATCTATTCTATGGATAGGTCATAATTAGGGATGAGCGAACCCTTACTGCAAAGTTTGGGTTCGTACCAAACTTTGCGAGTTTGGGGACCCAGACCCGAACCCAGACTTTTTCACCGAAGTCCGGTCGGTGTTCAGTGATTTTATTATTTTCCGTTATAACATGGTTATATCGGAAAATAATAGCATTCTTAAGACAGAATGCAAAAGAATATGGCCATTTAGGGTAACATTAAAAACAAAAACAACTTGCCTCATCCACTTCGCGTTGCAGAAGTCTCTTCTATCTTCATTCAGCAATACATGACAAAGGACCTGCAATGTGCTTGGCGAGCGAGGTGATGTCATTGCGTACATTGCAGCTCCTTTGGCAGGTCCTGTTCAGTGAAGATAGAAGAGACTGAGGCAGCATAATCAAGTGGATGAGGTGAGTTGTGTTTTTTTTTTTTATCTTAACCCCTAAATGGTCATATTCTTTTGCGTTCTGTCTTAAGAATGCTATTATTTTCCAATATAACCATGTTATAACAGAAATTAATAAAGTGAAGTTCGGGTCTCCATTAACTTCAATGGGGTTCGGGTCCCGAACCCGAACTTTGACTTGAAGTTCGTCCGAACCCGGCGAACCTGAACTTCCATGGGTTCGCTCATCCCTAGCCATAATTATGCGATCGGTGAGGGTCTGTTCCCCTACAATCAACTGTTCCCTGCAGCCTCCGGTGCAGGAACTAGAACTTTGAATGGGAAGGAATCAGATGACTCCATCCAAAGTGTAGTGGCCATGTTTTTGTATAAGAATTTTGTATAAGAATTACGCAGTTTCATTTTCATTATTTTTGAGGATAGTTCATCAATATTTAAAAAAAATTGTGGTACAACCACATGTGTTGGAGAAGCCTGGTTCTGCAGCTCATCCAATGCAAGTGAACAACTCTGGCACCTTTTATTGTCATGCTCAGCAAGGTTGATGGAGGTTGAACCCTTGAAAATGGAAAATCGTTTACCTATCCTAGACTAGGCCACCATGTTATATTCCTGAAGAACCCATTGACAGGGGTTAAAACAAAACAGTTGTAATCTATGTACAAATGGAATCAAGCCAACATAGTAAAAACGGTATCCATGAATCCCTGAAAATGAACCCCCTTTGACATTGATGCATGCAAATAACTACATCTGTTATACAATCCATCATCTGTTCCATATGTTTAATGTCAAAATTAATGATCAATATAACATAGATATTTCTCCCATCTGCTTTCCCATTAGGTCTGGAGTTCGCATCACGATCCGTCAGAAGAACAGAAAAAAAATGCTTCCTGTATTTTAAGCTTTCGTTATACATATTTTGCATCAGTTTTAGCCATTTCTGTCTGAGATCCATTATTTTAAATAAAAAAAAAAGGAAAAAGAGAGCACTAAATACAGTGTATTTCTTCTAAATTCCTCCACTATGTTGTCTCATTTTGCTGTTCAGCATTCTGGTAGTCTGTTCTGACAGAACAGGGAAACTCGGCAGGCTACATCCTTTCCTATCTGTTTGCTTTCTGGAGCAGAAACTATTAAAGGGAGTTTGAAACAGCCAAGTCTTTCAGGTTATAGTTTTGTTCACATTGCATTCTAACTTTATGTTTGGCACATATACTGGTTAAATCTTTTTTATGTATGCTCAAAACCGAAAAATTGAATGTATACAACTGTAAATCATACACTTTCATACTTGTAAAACATTTTTACTGTATACCTGCTCACGCCAGGTCTAAATAAGAGGGCATGGTGTGGATGGGGAAGGGCCGACAGATCTGTCTCATTTACCATTTTCTACGCCTGTTTCAGGTCTAAATATAAGCCAGCTAGAAAGCTGTTTCACATTAAGAACTAGCGCTAAATGCGCCGAACTTATGAGGAGGCTGGCTTAGCCAGCTTAGCGCTTTATTAAGACTGGCATCTAAATCGCTGGTCTTAATAAATGTGCCCCTGAACACAGTTTATTTCTTCTTAATTGCCTCCTCCCCTATTTTGTCTCATTTAGCTATTAAAACTCAGAAGTACAGTACAGACCAAAAGTTTGGACACACCTTCTCATTCAAAGAGTTTTCTTTATTTTCATGACTATGAAGGCATCCAAACTATGAATTAACACATGTGGAATTATATACATAACAAACAAGTGTGAAACAACTGAAAATATGTCATATTCTAGGTTCTTCAAAGTAGCCACCTTTTGCTTTGATTACTGCTTTGCACACTCTTGGCATTCTCTTGATGAGCTTCAAGAGGTAGTCCTCTGAAATGGTCTTCCAACAGTCTTGAAGGAGTTCCCAGAGATGCTTAGCACTTGTTGGCCCTTTTGCCTTCACTCTGGAGTCCAGCTCACCCTAAACCATCTCGATTGGGTTCAGGTCCGGTGACTGTGGAGGCCAGGTCATCTGGCGCAGCACCCCATCACTCTCCTTCATGGTCAAATAGCCCTTACTTTCAAAGTTTTCCCAATTTTTCGGCTGACTGACTGACCTTCATTTCTTAAAGTAATGATGGCCACTCGTTTTTCTTTACTTAGCTGCTTTTTTCTTGCCATAATACAAATTCTAACAGTCTATTCAGTAGGACTATCAGCTGTGTATCCACCTGACTTCTCCTCAACGCAACTGATGGTCCCAACCCCATTTATAAGGCAAGAAATCCCACTTATTAAACCTGACAGGGCACACCTGTGAAGTGAAAACCATTTCAGGGGACTACCTCTTGAAGCTCATCAAGAGAATGCCAAGAGTGTGCAAAGCAGTAATCAAAGCAAAAGGTGGCTACTTTGAAGAACCTAGAATATGACATATTTTCAGTTGTTTCACACTTGTTTGTTATGTATATAATTCCACATGTGTTAATTCATAGTTTTGATGCCTTCAGTGTGAATCTACAATATTCATAGTCATGAAAATAAAGAAAACTCTTTGAATGAGAAGGTGTGTCCAAACTTTTGGTCTGTACTGTATATAGATATATATTTAGAAAGCAGCGATGTTTCCTCTCCTCCTCAGAATCCTATATCTGGCTGTAAGACAACTGGCAGCAGCAGGAGCCTCCTTCCTCAAAGAATCTTATAGGGTATATAAGCTGATTTACCAACTTCAGGAACGTTGAAAATCCAGCTGGCTGACAAACGGGAGATCTATATGACCACTCAACCTATGCATGTACACCGAACATTCCCACCAGTCTCAATGTCAGCATAGCCATAGAACTTTGCTCATAAGCTTGAAAGCTGGAACGTCTAATAAATATTAGCATTGTTGGCTATCATATGAGCAGCATGTCTGTAACCCAAAATATCAGAAGCCAACAACCAATTTAGTTCCAGGCAGCAACAGCAAATATTCATGGAGCAGGTTGCGGTCTGTATGATTTTATCAAGCTGTGAATTTCATCTACTTTGCATTGAGTCGGCCTGAATTACTAACTGTAATAGGATGTTCAATGACTCATTACTGTGATCTGCTTGCAAAGGAGCTCTAATAACATTGCTGACATTAACTTCGACTAAAAAGGAAGAAAATCTTTTGCACCATTTCTGAGGATTTAGTGTAATTTTCCGATGAAAGTGTTGGATAATTGGCATTTAAAGAGAATAGTAAGCCATTAAATTGCCTAAAGATTCAGAAGTATTGACTGAATGGGGGAGTGATATTAAAACCAGCGGCGTATTAATTATGTCACTGTTAATAAACATTTCAGAAGTTACGGTGGCTGTGCTGAAGACGAAATACCAGATATGTGCATCCACCTGACAGTCTGGGTTTATTCATTAACCTTTACATTGTTTGCACAGAGGATTTCACAAAGCAGGACTAAACTCCAATCAGCCGTAATATTACCGACAGATGAAGTGAATAACGTTATTTTGTGTCCAATTAATCAAATTAATTTACAAATTTCCAAATAAGTTTCTTATTCAGTTAATCCAAAATTTCTCAAAGGGGGCATCCGCCCTTTTAGAGATCTGGAGACAAAGACGATAAAGAAGGATTTCATGACCTCAGGCCGACGGGTTTGCCCATAATACTTTGCAGGCAGCCTAAACCGGTCATGAGGAACTATAGATGGGATGCACTGATTACTAGGTGGATGAATCATAGACACTGATAACTAAGTGGAGGAGTCATAGACCCAACATCCAAACCAGGAAATGCATGTGTTTTCCAGGGTCATACATAGGAGAGATAGGGAGTCTGACAGAAACAGATACATTGTCATTGCTACATGTACTTTTGGCGGTGAAAGTGGTGGAGAATATATATATATTATTTAAGGAGGTTTTCCTTTAGTTTGCATATTTATGGCCTATTCCCAGGAAAGGTCATCAACATGTGATCGGGCGGTGTCCTACTCCCAAAACCTTATCAGCTGTTTGAGAAAGCCACTGCACTCTCCATGGATCTGATGATCATCACAGCCTCCACATAGCTTAGCAAGCACAGTGCCACCCATTGGATAGCGGTTGTGCTTGGTATTGGCACACTGGAATGGGACTGAGCCATGCCTAGACCAAGTGACTGATGAGTGTAACAGCACATGGCCTAGGAAGAGGCTTAAAGGGAATCTGTCATGTGGATATTTGATTATAATCTAACTAATTATATACAATCATTAACTACTAAAAAGTACCTTAGATGTATTCACTTACAGGTGTGACAGATGGTTACCTCATAATATACACACAAAGATGCCGCATGCCGCATGCTAATGAGCTGATTTGAGTCCAGCGTGATGTCATTGAGTCCAGCGTATATTTAATTCAGAGCTATAGCCACTCCCCTGCCCACCTGCTGCTGATTCATATGGAAAAAAACTGTCATTCAGCAGCAGGTGGGCGGGGAGAGTCAGAAGCTCATGAATATTCATGACTCATCATTATCAGCTGGAGCTTTTCAATACAAGATGCTGGCAGATTGACTGGGTCAATTAAAGAAAGTGACCCAGCATTTTGCTAAGAGAATCAGTCACTTATTGATGTTGCCCTTAGTTAGGACACCATAAAACTGGTGACAGGTTTCCTTTAAGCACTCATAGAGCAACATAGCCTCTTCATACAGATAATCAGCAGGGGTGCCTTTAGTCGGACACCCACCGATCTGATAACGATGACCTTTCCTTAGGATAGGCCATCAATATCAAAGTCCCAGAGAACCCCTTTAAAATAACACCAAACCTGTTGTTACTCCCCAAAAGGGAAACTTTTGAAATGCTTGGATTTCTTCATCCGATAGGATTCCGATGTGGTATCTGCCCCAACTCATTTTTGGATATTTTTTTTTTATTTCATTTTAAAAAGCATAAAAACTGGCTGTTTGCTACCGTCAGTCTTCTACAAGTTAACCCGTAGCCCACCTACGTGGACCTAATTGGATCTCCAGAGAGACTTTTTTCACATGGTCTGGGGTAATGCAAAATTTCTGTGCGCTGGAATGAGGTTCACAACATCCAACCATGTGGGAGTTCTCTTCTGGTCAGTGTACTTGCAATAATAGGAGAAATTGGACAAGCTCACATTTTTATTTACGATGGATTGAGTGAAAGCAACTGTTCATAAAGAATGTTTTTTGTTTTTTTTTAATATGGGAAAGTTTCATAGCTATTCTCCCAGACCACATTCAGAATAAAGTCAAAGGTCACTTCAAATACGTTAACCTGATATCTGGAACGTGAAATGCAAGGTGATCACCTGATTTGATTATATGGCACCACTTTTTTTTGTTCCATAAAACATTAAAAAAAAACAATAAGAACAAATAGAAAATGCTCTAACAGCATCATAACTATGCAAATGGAATCACCCCCCCCCCCCAAAAAAAAAACCTAATTCAATATTTTTATTCTTTTTATTAATCAGAAATATGTCCCACATTCCCCATATTTCTTCTAATCTTGCCAATTTATCATATCTAACTGCATCTAATCTTTCCCTGCATTTAATTAAATGTATTCTCTCCATCAAATCCTCTAATTTAAGATCAGAAATCTTTCAATTCCTAGCCAGGTATTATTAGCCAGCTGCCAGTATATGTTGAATCCAATTATTAATTTTCTTGGGAACCGTATCTAAGTCCATTCCCAATAGACACACTTTTCCCTGTATTCTTTTTGAAACATTACTTGTTCTCCATATTAATGTGAACAAAGACGATAGCATTGTATGATGCATTGGATCACTGTTCCCGAATGTTGTCCAAGTCTCCAATCGATTACCTGTGGGACTTTCTTTGAAGATCCTGTGTTGTTGTGTTACCACTGCTTTCATCCACATTTTTTAACCACTTGAACTTTTAACATCTGCCTTTCCCAAGACAGTCTGGGACAGTTAGCCTACATCATGTTGCCCTTTTTGATGGTTTTGTTTGGAACAAATTGAATACATTTTCCTATTTAACTATTTAAAAAAAAAAACATTGTTTTGTTTTTTGCCCCCTAACAGAGCTCCCTAATAGTGTTGGTGTCTCAGTGGGTGGCCTCCTACATCTGTTGAGTTACCAGTGGACCGTATACGGTATTGTCCCATACTATCTGACCTATAGAAAATGCTACATTCTAGGTACAAATAGTTAAAACCTGTTATTTTCAACTTCATATTAAAACTGTGGTCCCTATAAACATATACAAATTGCACATAATGTAACGGTGATTTACGACTATTTCAGCAATCAGTTACTGTAGGGTAATTGTTGCTTAAAGCTACCTGTGAACATTGCAATATTTGGCTGACGGATGAAATAGAGGTGAATTACTCCTACACGTCTGTCATATAGTGATTTGTGTCTGTGTGTGCATGGCTTCCATAGCTTTCCATACTTCATTTTTCAGCAGGAGGACCTTTCACTTTGTACTGGAATAAGCTAACATAAAAGCATTATAAAGAACATAGCCATTATAGTCCCCCTCATCTGAAATGCTTTGTGTACAGTTAGGTAAAGAAGGTTAACGCCATTCTGTCCATCCATGTAGTTGTACAGCTTTTCCATTAGATTTGCTATCAACCCTTTAGTGTTTTGTTCGTAAAGGGAAACTTCTGTCAAAAAGGGCTATTTTTTAAGACTTTTTGACTGTTTTTCTTAATCATTCCAGCAATACTATGCCTATGAAAATTAAACACAAACTGTTGTCCGTCTAAAGCAGTCAGCAGAGAGAAATATATGCATAGGATACCCATTGTTTGTTTACTTCTGCTGTTAGGGAAATGTAATTTTTTAGTGAAATAATACATTAGTAGAATTGGGATAACTGAGCTCTTGATAGGCCTAAATAAAGATGCCCACAGAACAAAGACTCCTGGAAGTGATGATATGACCTCCAAAGAGCTCTGATCTCAACATCATCAAGTCTGGGATTACCGTACATGAAGAGACAGATGGATCTGAACAAGCCTACATTCACAGAAGATAGGTGGTCAGTTCTTGTGATGGACGACAATGGGCCCGGAACGTTTCGCAAATGCGCATTCGCGATCAAATGTTTGCGAACTGCGCGTTCGTGGCAGGCCCCATTCACTTTGATAGCAGGCGAACCTGAAAAACCATCAGGTCATATTTGCAGCCACCAAATACTTACTAGAAGTGCACAAATAGTCCCACAACATGGACAGTAACATACCAAAGAGGGATCAATGACAAAAATTTCCACAAAAAATATGCATTTTAATCAGGGGCCATTTTAATACATCTTAAAGGGGAACTCTCAAAATTTGCCCTGCCACGAGAGAACGGGCCCCAAAAATTAGGCATTCACCTGACAGAAAAGAACAAGTGATTATGTGACTGGAGGTACAGTACACTGCGTGCAGAATTATTAGGCAAATGAGTATTTTGACCACATCATCCTCTTTATGCATGTTGTCTTACTCCAAGCTGTATAGGCTCGAAAGCCTACTACCAATTAAGCATATTAGGTGATGTGCATCTCTGTAATGAGAAGGGGTGTGGTCTAATGACATCAACACCCTATATTAGGTGTGCATAATTATTAGGCAACTTCCTTTCCTTTGGCAAAATGGGTCAAAAGAAGGACTTGACAGGCTCAGAAAAGTCAAAAATAGTGAGATATCTTGCAGAGGGATGCAGCACTCTTAAAATTGCAAAGCTTCTGAAGCGTGATCATCGAACAATCAAGCGTTTCATTCAAAATAGTCAACAGGGTCGCAAGAAGCGTGTGGAAAAACCAAGGCGCAAAATAACTGCCCATGAACTGAGAAAAGTCAAGCGTGCAGCTGCCAAGATGCCACTTGCCACCAGTTTGGCCATATTTAAGAGCTGCAACATCACTGGAGTGCCCAAAAGCACAAGGTGTGCAATACTCAGAGACATGGCCAAGGTAAGAAAGGCTGAAAGACGACCACCACTGAGCAAGACACACAAGCTGAAACGCCAAGAAATATCTCAAGACTGATTTTATGGACTGATGAAATGAGAGTGAGTCTTGATGGGCCAGATGGATGGGCCCGTGGCTGGATTGGTAAAGGGCAGAGAGCTCCAGTCCGACTCAGACGCCAGCAAGGTGGAGGTGGAGTACTGGTTTGGGCTGGTATCATCAAAGATGAGCTTGTGGGGCCTTTTCGGGTTGAAGATGGAGTCAAGCTCAACTCCCAGTCCTACTGCCAGTCTCTGGAAGACACCTTCTTCAAGCAGTGGTACAGGAAGAAGTCTGCATCCTTCAAGAAAAACATGATTTTCATGCAGGACAATGCTCCATCACACGCGTCCAAGTACTCCACAGCGTGGCTGGCAAGAAAGGGTATAAAAGAAGAAAATCTAATGACATGGCCTCCTTGTTCACCTGATCTGAACCCCATTGAGAACCTGTGGTCCATCATCAAATGTGAGATTTACAAGGAGGGAAAACAGTACACCTCTCTGAACAGTGTCTGGGAGGCTGTGGTTGCTGCTGCACGCAATGTTGATGGTGAACCGATCAAAACACTGACAGAATCCATGGATGGCAGGCTTTTGAGTGTCCTTGCAAAGAAAGGTGGCTATATTGGTCACTGATTTGTTTTTGTTTTGTTTTTGAATGTCAGAAATGTATATTTGTGAATGTTGATATGTTATATTGGTTTCACTGGTAAAAATAAATAATTGAAATGGGTATATATTTGTTTTTTGTTAAGTTGCCTAATAATTATGCACAGTAATAGTCACCTGCACACACAGATATCCCCCTAAAATAGCTAAAACTAAAAACTACTTCCAAAAATATATAGCTTTGATATTAATGAGTTTTTTGGGTTCATTGAGAACATGGTTGTTGTTCAATAATAAAATTTATCCTCAAAAATACAACTTGCCTAATAATTCTGCACTCCCTGTATATTAGACGGTCAGTGGATAACAATTTTACTGTCGGCCATTGGAGTACAGGCCCCAAAAATTATGCATTCACTGGACAGAAAAAAACAAGCGATTATGTGGCTGGAGTTACATTAGGCGGTCACTGAATACCAATTTTACTGTAGGCCAGTGGAGTACAGGCCCCCAAAAATTAGGCATTCATCCGACAGAAAAAAACAAGTGATTATGTGGCTTAAGGTACATTAGGCAGTCACTGGAAACAATTTTTACTGTAGGCCAGTATAGGCCCCAAAAATATGCCTTTTATGCCACTATATATACATAGGACAAGGACCATTCTTTGTTCTGGGTGGCTAATAAGTGTGGGCTGGCATGAGGAAATTCAATTACACATGGTCGTCACAGGTGTTGAATTCCTCCAAAATCCATGCCAAAGTCCCTAGTGAAGAGCAGTATTTGTGGAAGCAGGTATATCGCAGGCCTCAATCAGTATTTGGTGGAAGTCGGTGTATCGCACCCCTCAATCAGTATTTTATGGAAGCAGGTATATAGAACCTATTAATCAGTATTTTGTAGAAGCAGGTATATCGCACCCCTCAATCAGTATTTTGTGGAAACAGGAATATAGAACCCCTGAATCAAAATTTGGTGGAAGCAGGTATATTCCACCCCTCAATTAGTATTTTGTGGAAGCATGTATAGCCCACTTTTCAATCCGTTTTTTTTTTTGGGCAACAGGTATATTACACCCGTTGCAAACAGTTGTTCCAATAACGTTTGTCCCTCTATATAGCTGCGGTATCGCAGCAGAACCGCACGCAAATGCTGCACAATACAAATGCACTATAATATGCTTTCTATGTTAGAAAGTATATTATAGGTATATCACACCCCTCAATCAGTTTTTTGGGGGGCATCAGGTATATCACACCAGTTGCAATTAGTTATTCCAATAGTATTTGTCCCTCTATATAGCTGCGGTATCGCAGCAGAACTGCAATCAACTGCTGCACAATACAAATGCACTATAATATACTTTCTATGTTAGAAAGTATATTATAAGTTTATCACACCCCTTAGTATATCACACCTATCGATAGAACACCTATACCAGTCCTTAAAAGGACTTTTGTGGCCCTATTAGCTAGCATTTGGTGTCCCTAACAGTCTGTCCCTGCTCCACAAAGCAACCTCTCCCTACACTGGCAAAACACAGAATGTAAAATGGCTGCCAGATCGAGTTCTGTGATAGGGTGGGCGTGTGTCCATGTGCTGGAACGTCTCAATTGGCTGTCCTGTCCCACCTGATGGATGTGTCATGGGTCAAAGTTCAGCGCAATGCAAAATAATATGGCTCCGGCGGACATCGCCATATGTTCGCATGTTCGGTGAATCGCGAACGAGCAAAGTTTGCAGCGAAAGGACCGCCGGGCGAACCAGAAGGCCATCTCTAGTCAGTTCTCCAAAAACTGTGTGCAAGTGTACCTAGAAGAACTTTTTTTAAGGGCAAAGGGTCGTCACACCAAATATTGATTTGATTCAGATTTATACTTTGCTCATGCATTTTGTTAATTGATAAAAATAAGAGACAGAAAGAGAGAGAGTTTTATAAATTGTAACAAAATGGATTACATACATAATAGATCCCCGTTATGAAAAGCATTCTCTATGTATTTTTGCTGATGGATAAAAAAGTTGCACAGTTTATCCCTGAAAACAGACAGTTCATTATCCTGAGGTTCATCCGGCCAGTCAGGAACGTTTTGGGATATCATGCTTCTATCTTTATGATTTTAAAGCTCAGCACAAAAAAAAAAAATGCTGAGCTGTCAGCCATTGATATCTGCTTGTACATTGACATTGGTTTAATACTTGAACGTGAAGTGGCCTGGAAATCCTTCTGGTGTATGAAAATGTCTCACCTACTTTGATGAGCAGGTAGATAACCGGCCAAAGAAGATTTGTATGAATAACCTGTCTGGAAGTGAATTGGATAGTGGATATCAAGAACAATAAAGCATTAACATATAATTAAAGATATGAGGCTATCGCAGGGGCGTCATTAGGTCAAAACATTCGGGGATTGAGCCCCGGATGTTTTGACCAGTCCCCCGAATGTTATGCTGGCACTGGCAGGGTCGGCCAGCGCTCTGACTCTCCTGCGCCACAACGGCCCCGCCGCTCACATATATTTATAAACTCTAAACTGTAATCCTAATCCGCCTGCAGACTTAACTTGAAATCAGCGCTCATCTCATTACTAGATTCTTACTCGGCTCCGGTAACAGCAGGCAGGCGCCTGCTCATCCCACTAGGCGGCGCCGGCGCGTGACGTCAGTGAGTGAGCACCGCCCGCACTGCCTGTTACTGGAGCTGACTAGCTGAAAGTAAGATAGTAAAGACTAGAGATAAGCGCTGATTTAAACTTAAAGGGATTCTGTCATGACATTTTAGGCCTATAACCTAAACATATGGCCAGGTCCGTCCAAATAGCATGAATCCGAAACTGTACTTATTAAATGTGCCTGTGGCTCTATTAGCACATAAAACAGGTTTTTATAACCTGTCATTCACCTACCTAAGGTGCCCAAGGGGAAGTCGCTTCATACTGGGTGCCCGGCTGCAGCCATCTCCGTCTGGTGCCCAGCTCCGCCTTCCCAGTTGAAATCGCCGCCTTCCTCACCTCAGCCCCGCCTCCGCAATCGTCCAGGCCCCTTTGCCAGATCCCGCGCATGCGCACTAGGCGTAACCTGAGGGATCGGATGATTGCGGAGGCGGGGCTGAGGTGAGGAAGGCGGCAATTTTTGAACTGGGAAGGCGGAGCTGGGCACCAGACGGAGATGGCTGCAGCCGGGCATCCTGTATGAAGCGACGTCCCCTTGGGCACCTTAGGTAGGTGAATGACAGGTTATAAAAACCTGTTTTATGTGCTAATAGAGCCACAGGCACATTTAATAAGGACAGTTTCGGATTCATGCTATTTGGACGCACCTGGCCATATGTTTAGGTTATAGGCCTAAAATGTCATGACAGAATCCCTTTAAAGTTGCAGGATACAGATTAGGATTACAGTTTAAAATGTATACTCCTGTGAGCGGCGGGGAGGGGGATCTCTGGATGGCACTGTTATGGGAGGGGGATCTGTGGATAGCACTGTTATGGGGAGGGGGATCTGTGGATGGCACAGCCCTGTATGCTGGTGCGGCACTGGTAGCATTTTTGGATATTATATTGAGTGCACCTGGTCCTGGGCAACCCCACAATGGCATAGCTCATCCCCCAATCCCCCTTGTACTTGTTCTGCTACTTGCTGCAGGCTGCGTGGGCATGAGTTCAGAACTTCAGTCACTTTGGTCCGCAATTCTGTTCTGCGGCGCGTGATGCCGCGAGACCCGCCGCAGGAGGTCACAGGTATCGTGGGATCACGAGCCGCAGAAAAGAATTGGGGACCGAAGTGACTGAAGTTCTGAACTCATGCCCACGCAGCCTGCAAGTAGCAGAACAAGTACAAGGGGGGTTGATGGGTTCCAACTTCTGTGATTAGTTTATAGTTGGGGCTGTTTGCGTAATTTTAAATTTGGCTGATTATAGGTTAGGATGATCTGTGGGGTTGCCCAGACGACTAGGCCCTTCACTGTAGTTATTAACCCCATTCAGCAGTCCCCCATTCACTGAAAGGGGGAACTGCTGAAAGGGGTTAATAATTGCTGTGAAGGCCCCCGCGGTGGCGATGACGGTGTGGCTTCATGGGGTGGGGGAATGGCTTCACGTGGGCTCGTGCCCCGGATGTCTTCAGATCCTAGCAACACCCTGATGGAAATATTCATATTAGGACTTTTGCATGCTGTGAAGGCATGTGCACAGAGCTTTATAGCATGGCACAGAGGCTCCCTATTATGGAGTCAGAATATACAAACATAATATATTAGATCAGGTATAAGTGCAGCTATGTTCTCCAGGGAACTAGACATCTAAGCATTTTTGTAAAGTCAATGTGCGCATCAATGGGGTGTTGGCATGGGTGTAGCTAAAGGCTCATGGGCCCTGGTGCAACAGCTTGGGCCCCTCTTCCTTCAGTGCTTTGTACCCACTGCATCTATTATACCTTATACTGTATAGGTATAATAGGTATAATATCTGCAGTGTGTACAGATACAGTATATACAGAAGTGTACTGCTATATCTGTACTCACTACATCTTTTATACCTCGTACCTGATGTATCAATACACTGCTTTATATGTTATATATCTTTACACACTGCATCTATTACACTTCATACCTCACATGGCAGTACACTGTTGTATATACTATATATCTCTACGCACTCCACCTATTATACCTCGTACATCACATATCAGTACACTGCTGTATATACTATACAGCATAGCTGTACACACTGTATGTATTATATGGTATAATAAATGCAGTATGTACAGATATATACTATACACAGCAGTGTACTGATAAGTGAGGTATGAGATATAGTAGATGCGCTATGTACAGATATATGGTTTATAAAGCAGTGTACTGATATGTGAGATACCAGGTGTAATTTATAACTCATACCTCACATATCAGTACACTGCTGTATACACTATATATACCCACTGCATCTATTATACCTCTTAGCACGTGACCATTGGCAACATGTGACCAGTGATCTCACACCTTCTGTTACCCACTGCATTCTAGCTTCTACCAAGTATTATAATACAGTGTTCATACACAGTATTCAGGGGGCACATATAAAAGGCACCAGGGCCGGCGCCACCTGTAAGGTGACCTAGGCAGCCGGCCCCGTGCGGTTTAAGAAAATAGCGTTGGTTAAGTTTTTTACAGCCCGGGGTGGCGCGTCTATGATTGTGCACCGCCCGAGAGAGAGTGACAAGGGAGCGAGGGGGGGGGAGAAGAGAGTGACAAGGGAGGGAGGGGAGAAGAGAGTGACAAGGGAGTCCCCAGAGCCAGACCAAGAGCCAGACTGCAGCCAGAGACCAGATCATCTTATTGTCCTGGTGGTAAGTAGACAATGCAATATGTTTATTCTTTAATTGTTTAGTTATTAATACTACATTGGAAACTAATTTACGTCACATTTAGGGTCCATTCACACATCCGTGTGTGTTTTGCGGGTCCACGGATCTGCGGATCCGCAAAACATGGACAGCGGCAATGTGTGTTCCGTATTTTGCGGACCGCACATTGCCGGCACTAAGAGAATATTGCAGACAAGAATAGGACATGTTCTATTTTTTTCAGGATCGGAATTGCGGACCCGGAAGTGCGGGTCCGCAATTCCGGATCGGGGCCGCACGTCGTACGTGGGGAACACTTAAGGGGGAAAAAATCCTTTCCGACTCCAATCAGGCAATCAGAATAACTCCCTGGATCAATGATCCATCTCTAGTAGCTATAGCCTGTAATATTATTACACTCCAGAAATACATCAGGTCCCTCTTGAACTTTTTTAGTAAGATCACCATCACCACCTCCTCAGGCAGAGAGTTCCATAGTCTCACTGCTCTTACCGTAAGGAATCCTCTTCTATGTTTGTGTACAAACCTTCTTTCCTCCAGACGCAGAGGATGTCCCCTCGTCACAGTCACAGTCCTGGGGATAAATAGATGATGGGAGACATCTCTGTACTGACCCCTGATATATTTATACATAGTAATTAGATCTCCCCTCAGTCGTCTTTTTTCTAAAGTGAATAACCCTAATGCTAATAATCTTTCAGGGTACTGTAGTCCCCCCATTCCAGTTATTACTTTAGTTGCCCTCCTCTGAACCCTCTCCAGCTGTGCTATGTCTGCCTTGTTCACAGGAGCCCAGAACTGTACACAGTACTCCATGTGTTGTGTGGTCTGACTAGTGATTTGTAAAGTGGTAGGACTATGTTCTCATCACGGGCATCTATGCCCCTTTTGATGCTCCCCATTATCTCATTGGCTTTGGCAGCAGCTGCCTGACACTGGTTATTACAGCTTAGTTTGCTGTTCACTAAAATTCCTAGGTCCTTTTCCATTACAGTGTTTTACCATTTAGTATGTACGGGTGACTTGCATTATTCCTTCCCATGTGCATAACCTTACATTTATCAGTGTTAAACCTCATCTGCCACTTCTCTGCCCAAGCCTCTAATCTATCCAGATCCCTCTGTAGTAGTATACTGTCCTCTTCCGTGTCAATTACTTTACACAGTTTAGTGTCATATGCAAAAATTTATATTTTACTGTGCAAACCTTCTACAAGATCATTAATAAATATATTGAAGAGAATAGGGCCCAATACTGACCCCTGAGGTACTCCACTAGTGACAGTGACCCAATCTGAGTGTGTACAGTTAATAACCACCTTCTGTTTTCTATCACTGAGCCAGTTACTTACCCACATACAGACATTTTCTCCCAGTCCAAGCATTCCCATTTTATATACTAACCTTTTATGTGGTACAGTGTCCAATGCTTTGGAGAAGTCCAGATATACTACATCCATTCGCCGCTGTCAAGTCTAGAACTTACCTCCTCATAAAAACTGATTAAATTAGTTTGACATGACCGATCCCTCATGAAGCCATGCTGATATGGCGTTATTTGCTTATTTTCATTGACGTACTCCAAGATAGCATCTCTTAGAAAACCTTCAAACAGTTTACCCACGACAGATGTTAAACTTACCGGCCTATAGTTTCACGGCTCTGTTTTTGGACCCTTTTTGAATATTGGCACCACATTTGCTATGCGCCAATCCTGTGGAACACACCCTGTCAGTATAGAGTCCCTAAATATCTGAAATAAGGGTCTGGCTATGGCATTACTAAATTCTCTTAGGATACGGGGGTGTATGCCATCTGGTCCTGGTGATTTGTCTATTTTAATCTTTTTAAGACGCCACTGTACATCTTCCTCGTTCAGACAGGGCACTTTTAATGGGGAATTAACTTTTACATTCTGCATTTCATCTGACAGTTTATTTTCTTCAGTAAATACAGTGGAGAAAAAAATATTTAATAGCTTTCTCCTCATCGCTCTCTGCAACTCCCCACTCACTACTCTGTAGAGGGCCGACACCTTCAGATTTATACTTTTTACCATTCATATAATTGAAGAACATTTTAGGGTTAGTTTTGTTCTCTTTGGCAATTAATCTCTCGGTCTCTAGTTTGGCTGCTTTTATTTGTTTTTTACATATTCAATTTTTTTCCTTATAGTTTTTTAATTCTTCCTTTCTTCCCTCCTGTTGTTAAATGCTTTCTTTTTGTCATTTATTGCTTTCTTTACAGTTCTATTTTTCCACATTGGTTTCTTCTTGTTCCTTAACCTTTTATTCCCATAAGGTATTGTAGGAAAGCACAAGGGTCCGTCGTTGATGGAAGGTATGTGTCACCGAGGTTCCTGGCCTCAGTGAAGTAAGAGCCAGTATTTTCAGGTGTCAGCGGAAGCTAATGCTGACTTTGATATTTTAGTATGGATGTATAGCTGATCCGGGACGGCTCTTACTGGGAGTAGTCAAAAGTGATGGGTGGGTGACTACTCCCCACGTTCCAGGCCGGGTCTTGACTGGCCTATAAAAAACCCAGCCAGCAGTGTCAGCTGAAAGTGATTACCTCTTTCTGACAGAGGAGCTCTGGCAATCGTTGGTGTGGGAACTGAGCCCTGTGCTGGGCTGAAAAGCTGAGACCTGTGCATTGGAAGAGCAGACCACCTAAAGTCTGCAATTTGACTGCTGGAGGCAGAACCACGTGTGACTTTTTTTTGTTATGCACGAACTTTCCACTTGGTGTGAACAAACACCAACCTTGCAAAGGGTGTTTTTTGTTTGACCTTATGAGTGAAAAAACACGGACATTTGAATTACGAACTTGTACTTTGCCTCTGTACTGCACCCGCTTATCCCAACTACCAGAGCGAATCCCCACAGTATGTACCTCTCACAATTAGATTTTAGGATGCTTTAAAAATATCCCATTTTGTGGCTGTATTTTTATTTTTGAGGACTTTGTCCCAGTTAGTTAGGCCTGTGGCCTCTCTTAGTTGGCTAAATTTAGCTTTTTTGAAGTTTGGTATTTTTGTTCCTCCCTGAAGAAACACTCTTTTGAATGATAATTGGAAGGTTATTACTTTATGGTCACTATTTCCCAGGTGTCCCCCAACCTGCACATCTGTTGTTCTGTCAGGTCTATTGGTTAATACTAAGTCCAGAAGAGCCGTCCCTCTAGTCAGGTCCTGAACCAGTTGGGAAATGTAATTGTCTTTGGTTATTGCCAAGAACCTGTTTCCTTTATGAGATATACAAGTTTCAGTTTCCCAGTCTATATCTGGGTAGTTGAAGTCCCCCATAATGACCACCTCATTATGATCTGCCACCTGGTCTATCTCGTTTAGTTGTAGATTTTTTGTGGACTCCGGTATATTAGGTGGTTTATAAAAAAACTCCTATTAGTAATTTACTATTATTTTTGCCTCCATGTATCTCTACCCACAGTGACTCCACATGTTCATGTCCCTCATCTTCCCAGACTGTGGGCTTTAGACAGGACTTTACTTAAAGACAGACACCTCCCCCTCTCCGATTTTGACGATCCTTTCTAAACAGACTGTAACCCTGTATGTTAACCACCTTCTCATAGCTATCATCCAGCCATATCTCAGTTATTCCCACTATGTCATAGTCCTCCTCACACATCACTAATTCCAGTTCCCCAGTTTTATTAGTCAGGCTTCTGGCATTAGTATACATACATTTAAGAGGTTTATGTATATTTTTTACCCTACACTTTTCCTTCTGAGCTGTTCTAGTCCCTCCTTCCATTCCTCCCCCAGTCCCGTTACCTGTCCACCGGTCTCTATCTGCACTATCTTCCTATCCAATAAAGTAATAACCCCCCCAGTCCCTAGTTTAAGCACTCCTCCAACCTTCTAGCCATCTTCTCCCCCAACACAGCTGCCCCTTCCCCATTGAGGTGCAGCCCTTCCCTACAATAGAGCCTGTAGCCGACAGAGAATTTGGCCCAGTTCTCCAGGAACCCAAACCCCTCCTTCTTACACCAGTTCTTGAGCCACTTGTTAACCTCCCTAATCTCTCTTGTGTGGCTCATGGTACAGGCAGTATTTCAGAAAATACTACCTTTGAGGTCCTTACCCTAAGCTTTTGACCTAAATACCTAAAATCATTTTTAAGGATGCTCCACCTACCTCTAACTTTGTCATTGGTTCCGATATGGACCATGACTGCTGGATCTTCTCCAGCCCCTCCCAGTAATCTGTCAACCCGATCCGCGATATGTCGAACTTGAGCGCCAGGAAGACAACACACCATTCGACGATCCTGGTCTTAGTGACAGATTGCCTTTTCTGTACCCCTAACAATTAAGTTTCCCACTACCAGCACCTGTCTGCCCTGCCCTGCTCTCCTGGTCCCCTGCTGACTGGAGCTGATATTCCACTGACTGGCAGAGGAGGGGTCCAGCTGCAGCAGTGCTGTCCCTGAACCGACACGACATCCCCCTCATCTGCCAACCGTGAAAACTTGTTGGGGTGTCTCAGATCAGGGCTAGCCTCCCTGGCACTCTTCCCTCTACCCCGCTTTCTAACTGCTACCCAGCTAGCTACCTGTAACAGTACAGCCTGGATCACAGCGGCTCCCTGTGACGATACGCTGACTTGCGTTCTCCAGCGTGGAACGCACCGGCCGTCTGCGATGATACGCTGGCTTGCGTTCCAGCGTGGAACGCAGCGACCGCCTGTGTTGTTACGCTGGCTTGCGCTCCAGCGTGGAACGCAGTGGCTGCTGGGCCGTCCTGTGACTCCGCCCACTTACCGTCCGGCCCTTAAATAGAAGACAGGTGCTAAGCAGGGTGTTCCACTAATGGAGTGCGCACCCTGCTAGCTCCACTGCATCTGAGGACTCTGTCCACATATCCAGACCTGGATCCCTAACAACAGCGTGAAGGACTGTCTACCTTCTTGCCACTGGCTTCCCCACTGCTGGCTTCCTAGCCAGGACCAACTAACCGCAAGTATATGCCTGTTACCTGCTCTGATTAATGTCCTGGAACTCTGAGTGGGGTGGTTCCTGACTGGTGTGAGACGATACTCCCAAACCAACTCTGAACCTACTGCATACTATATACTAAACTGTGGACATGCTCTGAACCTACTGCATACTATATACTAAACTGTGGACATGTTCTGAACCTACTGCATACTATATACTAAACTGTGGACATGTTATACTAACTCTGAACCTACTGCATACTATATACTAAACTGTGGACATGCTCTGAACCTACTGCATACTATATACTAAACTGTGGACATGCTCTGAACCTACTGCATACTATATACTAAACTGTGGACATGCTCTGAACCTACTGCATACTATATACTAAACTGTGGACATGCTCTGAACCTACTGCATTCTATATACTAAACTGAGGACATGCTATATACTAACCCTGAACCTATGGCATACAATATACTAAACTGGGGACATGCTATGTACTAACCCTGAACTTATTGCATACTAGATACTAACTCTGAACTGTGCACAAGCTTATACTAACTTGTGACTCCTGTAATACTAGGAGACCTTCTTCTCCAGCAGTAATACTAAATAGATGGATAGCGGTAAATGATTTTGTTACCCCAAACTCTCCGCCCAAGACTGAGAGAGACGCCTGGGGTACATACTGAGTAACCGCGAATCCCACAGCCAAGAACAAGGGCAGTGGGATAATAGTGAATGTCCATTGCTTCCGCAGTTGAGATCCTAACTGATCAACTAGGTGCGTTACATATGAGTGGAACCCACATGGATCCAGCGGAGGTTGCAGGTCACCTCGTCACCCTCACTAAGAGGATGGAGACCCTCAATGTGACTATACAACATCTCCAGCTAGAAAACCAGGCAATACGGCAACTTGTCACTCAGGGGCCAGGACACCCCCGTGATGGACCAGAACCCAAGGTCAGCCCACCTGAGATATTCGCGGGTGACCGAAGGCAGTTCAGGGATTTCCTGAACACGTGCAAACTAATGTTTGAGCTGCAGCACAGGACTTACCCAACTGACAGAACAAAAGTACTTACCATGATCTCATACCTCAGGGGGGAGCCCAGAGCATGGGCCAATACTTATTTAGAAAAAGAAGACCCAGTCCTGGAATCCTTCCCTCTGTTCCTTGAAAAAATGGCCCTTCTCTACGAGGACCATAGTAAACAGCTGACCGCTGAGACCGCTATACGCAGCCTTAAACAAGGGAGACGACCTGTAGAGGACTTTATTGCGGAATACACTCGCTGGGCCCGGGAGACTGAATGGAATGACCTCACCCTTAGGAATCAGTTTCGCCTAGGTCTTTCCGAGGCCCTGAAGGACGAATTAGCCCGAGGAGAATTACCACTTACACTTAATGCCTTGATGCAGAAGGCCACCACCATTGACAGACGGCTGAGGGAACGCAGAGCCGAGAGAGTCTCAGGCTTCACACCCAACCCAAGACCGTCCAGCCAGGGTCCTGCTGTAGAGATGATGGAGATTGGGGCGATCCGAGGTCCTCTGACCAAGAGAGAGAAAGCCAGGAGACGTAACCTCAACCTCTGTTTATATTGTGCGTCTGCTGACCATACCGTTGACGGATGCCCCGCGATACGTAAGAAGTGCGAAGGTAAGAGCGGCACGTCTTGTACCTTAGGCAGTACAAAAAATAGTACTGGTGGTTACATATACACGTCTCTCACCTTACAGTGGGAACAAAACCGGATTATCGTTGAAGCCATGGTGGACACTGGAGCTTCGGGGAATTTTATCGATATGCATCTGGTTGAGCAAAATAAAATTCCCCACATGAGAAAAAACGTTCCGATATCCGTGAGTTTCATTGACGGTACCACTTCTAGTCCTATCCACAGTCAGACTCAACCCCTCATGGTGACATGTGAAAATAACCACACAGAATTCTTATCCCTTGATATCATACACTCTCCATTGTTTCCCGTGATTCTTGGGTTGCCATGGTTGCAAATACACCAGCCAACCCTCCTATGGAAACAGGGGAGGGTTCAGTTTACGTCACCTTATTGTATGGAGACCTTCTTTCCTCTCAAATCTCTCAGGCATGTGGGAGTGAACAAGGTCCCCAGCCAATACGCAGACTTTGCTGAGGTATTCTGCGCAAAGAAGGCGGAATCTCTTCCGCCCCATAGATCTTACGATTGCCCCATAGACTTGCTGCCGGGTAGTGAGATACCCACGGGTAGAATTTATCCATTGGCACAACCAGAACTTGTTCACCTCAAACAGTACCTAGAAGAGAACTTACGAAAAGGTTTTATTCAGCCTTCAACCTCCCCGGCAGCAGCAGGGATGTTCTTTGTGAGAAACAAAGACTCAAGCCTAAGGCCCATTATAGATTACAGAGCCTTGAACAAAGTAACAATCAAAAATCGGTACCCCTTGCCGCTAATATCCGAACTCATAGAAAGATTACAAACAGCAACAATCTACACCAAGCTGGATTTGAGAGGCGCATACAACTTAAATAGGATCAGAAAAGGTGATGAATGGAAGACAGCTTTCCGCACTCGGTATGGACTCTTCGAGTATACAGTGATGCCCTTCGGGTTGTGCAACGCCCCTGCCACATTCCAAAATTTTATTAACGACATCTTTAGGGATCTACTGGACGTATGTGTAATCATCTATCTTGATGATATACTAGTGTATTCCGATAACTTACACGATCACAGGAAACATGTCCGTTGGGTTCTCGCACGGTTAAGTGTTCATCGCTTATACGTCAAACAGGAAAAATGTGTATTTGAGACTACCTCTCTTCCCTTCCTCGGATACATAATTTCACCCAAAGGTATCCAGATGGATCCCTCAAAAATCACTTGCATCCAAAATTGGCCGATTCCAGGTTCCAGGAAAGCTCTTCGACGGTTCCTGTGATTCTCAAACTTCTATAGGAAATTCATTAAAGATTTCTCCGCTACCACTAAACCACTAACCCGCTTAACTAGTGTCAACACGAAGTTCGTTTGGTCCAAGGACGCCCAATCAGCGTTCGAGTTATTAAAGAACAGGTTCACTACGGCACCGATACTGACTCTCCCAAATCCGAACCATCACTACGTGCTGGAAGTAGACGCATCCCAGGCAGCCATAGGAGCTGTTCTGTCCCAGCGAAGCTCTTTTTCAACTCCGTTACATCTATCGGGTTCTACTCCCAGACGCTAAATACCGCCGAATTCAATTACCCCATAGTCGAAAAGGAACTCCTCGCCATAAAGTGCTCCCTGGAAAATTGGAGGCATTTACTTGAAGGATCAATACACCCCATCACAATTTATACGGATCACCGTAATCTACAATACCTGAAAACCAATAAAACATTATCAGGCCGTCAAGTACGGTGGAGTTTTTTTTTTGACAGGTTTAACTTCCAAATTACATACCGACCAGGCTCAAAAAATGGGAAGGCCGACGCCTTGTCACGACTGGCTGAAATTCGCACCTCAGACACGGCCCCCACATGGATCATTCCACGAAGAAACTCGTCCTTGCCACCATAACGTTGGAAACCCAGCTCAAGGATGCTCTAATTAATGACCATGCTAATACCCCCCCTGGTCTTTCGCAGAACCAACAGGGTCTCCTTTACAAGGACAGCCAACTGTACATACCACCCTCCCTCACCAATCAGGTGATCAAACTTTGCCATGATTTACCCCTCGCGGGACATCCCGGCATTGCTAAAACCACAACCCTGATACGCAGAAACTTCTGGTGGCCAAAGATGACCAAACAAATTGAGGAATACGTTTCCATGTGCGAGACCTGTGCCTCATGTAAAACTGACAGAAACCGACCTTATGGTCTCCTAATGAGTCTTCCCATCGCCAACAGACCCTGGGAATGGGTCTGGATGGATTTCATAGTTGAACTTCCCCTTTCCAGAGGAAACAACACCATCATGGTGGTAGTGGATTTGCTGACTAAGATGGCACACTTCGTGCCCCTCAAGAAGTTACCCTCCTCCAAGGAAACGGCCGTGGTATTCCTGTCTAATATTATTAAGTTACATGGAATTCCTAGCCAGGTCATATCAGACAGGGGTTCGCAATTCGTATCCAAATTCTGGAGAGCACTTTGTTCCAGACTTCAAATCGACCACAGAATGTCTACCGCCTATCACCCCCAAACTAATGGGCAGACTGAAAGGGTGAATCAGTGTCTGGAACAGTATCTCAGATGTCACTGCTTATTTCTCCAGGATGACTGGGAGGGCCTATTTCCTCTCGCTGAATTCGCCTATAATAATTCTACGAATTCCTCCACATTACATACTCCATTCTTTGCTAATTACAGATTTCACCCTAGGTCTCTTCCTCAAACCAGCCTTCCCACAAACGTTCCAGCCACAGACGATTATCTGACCACTTTGCAAACTACCCTTAAGACGCTAAAAGACAACCTTCAACGGGCAAAAGAAAGACAGAAGTGTTACTACGACCGTCGTAGGAGAGAAAGTCCTCTCTACCAGGTCGGGGACTCGGTTTGGTTATCAACAAAAAACCTTCGGTTGGGGGTACCTTCCAAGAAATTGGGAAGACAATTCCTGGGTCCTTTTCCGATAGAAAGGATTATTAACCCCAACACGGTGAGACTCACCCTTCCTCCGCGATTACAGGTACATCCCACATTCCACGTGTCACTACTGAAGCCGTTTAGATCTAGGCCGTTCCCATCAAGTGATCCTCGACCTTTGCCTCCGATAGAGGTCCAAGGAGAAGAAGAATTTGAAGTTGAGCAGCTCATTGATTCCAGAAGAAGACGGGGGAAGATCCAGTATCTCATTAGATGGAAGGGGTATGGTCCCCAGGATGACTCTTGGGAAGATGTGCAAAACGTTCATGCTCCCAGACTCCAAAGATTGTTCCATAGAAGATTTCCCAACCGACCCTCTCCTAGTGGGGTACCCCGGAGGGGTCCCTTAAGGGGGGGGTACTGTAACAGTACAGCCTGGATCACAGCGGATCCCTGTGACGATACGCTGACTTGCGCTCCAGCGTGGAACGCACCGGCCGTCTGCGATGATACGCTGGCTTGCGTTCCAGCGTGGAACGCAGCGACCGCCTGTGTTGTTACGCTGGCTTGCGCTCCAGCGTGGAACGCAGTGGCTGCTGGGCCGTCCTGTGACTCCGCCCACTTACCGTCCGGCCCTTAAATAGAAGACAGGTGCTAAGCAGGGTGTTCCACTAATGGAGTGCGCACCCTGCTAGCTCCACTGCATCTGAGGACTCTGTCCACATATCCAGACCTGGATCCCTAACAACAGCGTGAAGGACTGTCTACCTTCTTGCCACTGGCTTCCCCACTGCTGGCTTCCTAGCCAGGACCAACTAACCGCAAGTATATGCCTGTTACCTGCTCTGATTAATGTCCTGGAAGACTGCTGGTATCCAGGGTAACAGGGGGAGGGGATACCACCTTTAACTCACCCTTGGCCCCTTTACCCAACCTTGACCCATAACAAAAGACACGACAACTGTATCACTTTATTGCTGGATGGTGATCGGCCACAGCTTCTTTATTAAAGCGGCAAACCTTAATAAACCATAATATCGGAACGGTATGCCAAAGGCTGGACTCCCAGCGGGCAACTTAAACCGTAATCATCCGAGCTGTCTGCCAACCGCTGGACTCCCAGCGGGCAGTTACTCCATCTGCTACCACCATATCTCCGCTGTACTCAAATGCCGCCAGCTGTGACTTCTTTTTTTTTTTTTTTTTTTTCACTTTATTGATAAACTTGACCAAAATTCGCAGCTCTCCAAAGCCGTAATCATCGGAGCAATATCCAAAACCGCTGGACTCCCAGCAGGGTCTCTTAAAATAGAAAAACAAAACAGAATAACCAAGTATCCATAACTGAACAGAACCGTGCACTTCGACCCGCCTCCCAAGAATAACCGCAAAGGGAGGGAGGGAGGGCCAATCTGCTTCCACTTGCAAGAGGAAGTGACCAGGACAGAGAGGAGGTATATGTGACCTTCAGGATTTCCTGCACCGCCCCATCCTGTCTAAGGAGGTTCCCCAGTGATTAACCCTCAATGACCCTAATTTGCAACCTACTTAACCATTACTGAGAGGGGCCAGATTCCTAAATACCCCTAAGGGGAAAAGGGGGGAGGGGGAGGACCATCAGTCCCTAAGCACCCTCCCTATACAGTCAGGCGCTTTCCACTCTGACTGGGGTGGTTCCTGACTGGTGTGAGACGATACTCCCAAACCAACTCTGAACCTACTGCATACTATATACTAAACTGTGGACATGCTCTGAACCTACTGCATACTATATACAGGGCCGTCTTTACCGCAGGGCAAAAGGGGCAGCTGCCCGGGCCCAGTTGCTCCTGGGGGGCCCAAGCAGCAATTTACTTGGATTTTACTTGGGCCCCCTATATTTTGTTGCCGCCGCCGCCCGCCGGCCATCTAACAGCACAAAGTCACGGTCCGGTCTACAGAAATAGACTGAGTGAGGAGGGGGCGTGGGGGCTGCGGCCGCTCTGCGCTCCGCTCTGCTGCCTGGCCTCCTGTCTCTTTAACAGAGCAGACCAGTGGCTGCTGGAGCGTGACGCAGCTGAGCTGCCGCACAGGCAGAGAGAGAGGAAGGAGGCGGAGCCCGAGCCAGCAGCCCCAAAACACAGCCTGAGCCAGCCAAGCAACTGACAGAACTTACAGGTATTTGGTAGCCCGGGGGGGGGGGGGGGGGGTCCCCGTGTGTGTGTGTCTGTGTCTGTCCCTTTGTGTGTGTGTCTGTGTCTGTCCCTTTGTGTGTGTGTGTCTGTGTCTGTGTCTGTCCCTTTGTGTGTGTGTGTGTGTGTGTGTGTGTGTCTGTCCCTTTGTGTGTGTGTGTGTGTCTGTCCCTTTGTGTGTGTGTGTGTGTGTGTGTGTCTGTCCCTTTGTGTGTGTGTGTGTGTGTGTGTGTGTGTCTGTCCCTTTGTGTGTGTGTGTGTGTCTGTCCCTTTGTGTGTGTGTGTGTGTGTCTGTCCCTTTGTGTGTGTGTGTCTGTCCCTTTGTGTGTGTGTGTGTCTGTCCCTTTGTGTGTGTGTGTGTGTCTGTCCCTTTGTGTGTGTGTGTGTGTCTGTCCCTTTGTGTGTGTGTGTGTGTGTGTGTGTCTGTCCCTTTGTGTGTGTGTGTGTGTGTGTGTGTGTCCCTTTGTGTGTGTGTGTGTGTGTCTGTCCCTTTGTGTGTGTGTGTCTGTCCCTGTGTGTGTGTGTGTGTCTGTCCCTGTGTGTGTGTGTGTGTGTGTGTGTGTCTGTCCCTTTGTGTGTGTGTGTGTGTGTCTGTCCCTTTGTGTGTGTGTGTCTGTCCCTTTGTGTGTGTCTGTCCCTTTGTGTGTGTGTGTCTGTCCCTTTGTGTGTGTGTGTGTGTGTGTGTGTGTCTGTCTGTCCCTTTGTGTGTGTGTGTGTCTGTCCCTTTGTGTGTGTGTGTGTGTCTGTCCCTTTGTGTGTGTGTGTGTGTCTGTCCCTTTGTGTGTGTGTGTGTGTCTGTCCCTTTGTGTGTGTGTGTGTCTGTCCCTTTGTGTGTGTGTGTGTCTGTCCCTTTGTGTGTGTGTGTGTCTGTCCCTTTGTGTGTGTGTGTGTGTGTGTCTGTCCCTTTGTGTGTGTGTGTCTGTCCCTTTGTGTGTGTGTGTGTCTGTCCCTTTGTGTGTGTGTGTGTCTGTCCCTTTGTGTGTGTGTGTGTCTGTCCCTTTGTGTGTGTGTGTCTGTCCCTTTGTGTGTGTGTGTGTCTGTCCCTTTGTGTGTGTGTGTGTGTCTGTCCCTTTGTGTGTGTGTGTCTGTCCCTTTGTGTGTGTGTGTGTGTGTCTGTCCCTTTGTGTGTGTGTGTGTGTGTGTCCCTTTGTGTGTGTGTGTGTGTGTGTGTGTGTCTGTCCCTTTGTGTGTGTGTGTCTGTCCCTGTGTGTGTGTGTCTGTCCCTGTGTGTGTGTGTGTGTGTGTGTGTCTGTCCCTTTGTGTGTGTGTGTGTGTCTGTCCCTTTGTGTGTGTGTGTCTGTCCCTTTGTGTGTGTCTGTCCCTTTGTGTGTGTGTGTCTGTCCCTTTGTGTGTGTGTGTGTGTGTGTCTGTCTGTCCCTTTGTGTGTGTGTGTGTCTGTCCCTTTGTGTGTGTGTGTGTGTCTGTCCCTTTGTGTGTGTGTGTGTGTCTGTCCCTTTGTGTGTGTGTGTGTCTGTCCCTTTGTGTGTGTGTGTGTCTGTCCCTTTGTGTGTGTGTGTGTCTGTCCCTTTGTGTGTGTGTGTGTGTGTGTGTGTCTGTCCCTTTGTGTGTGTGTGTCTGTCCCTTTGTGTGTGTGTGTGTGTCTGTCCCTTTGTGTGTGTGTGTGTGTCTGTCCCTTTGTGTGTTTGTGTGTGTCTGTCCCTTTGTGTGTTTGTGTGTCTGTCCCTTTGTGTGTGTGTGTGTCTGTCCCTTTGTGTGTGTGTGTGTGTGTGTGTGTGTCTGTCCCTTTGTGTGTGTGTGTGTCTGTCCCTTTGTGTGTGTGTGTGTGTGTGTGTCTGTCCCTTTGTGTGTGTGTGTGTGTCTGTCCCTTTGTGTGTGTGTGTGTGTGTGTCTGTCCCTTTG
This sequence comes from Bufo bufo, assembly GCF_905171765.1. Lineage (NCBI taxonomy): Eukaryota > Metazoa > Chordata > Amphibia > Anura > Bufonidae > Bufo > Bufo bufo. Next base: position 33,073,313 of record NC_053398.1, read on the forward strand.
TGTGTGTGTGTGTGTGTGTGTCCCTTTGTGTGTGTGTGTGTGTGTGTGTGTGTGTCCCTTTGTGTGTGTGTGTGTGTCTGTCCCTTTGTGTGTGTGTGTCTGTCCCTGTGTGTGTGTGTGTCTGTCCCTGTGTGTGTGTGTGTGTGTGTGTGTGTGTGTCTGTCCCTTTGTGTGTGTGTGTCTGTCCCTTTGTGTGTGTGTGTGTCTGTCCCTTTGTGTGTGTGTGTGTGTGTGTCTGTCCCTTTGTGTGTGTGTGTCTGTCCCTTTGTGTGTGTGTGTGTGTGTCTGTCCCTTTGTGTGTGTGTTTGTGTGTCTGTCCCTTTGTGTGTGTGTGTGTCCGTCCCTGTGTGTGTCCCTGTCCCTTTGTGTGTGTCTCTCCCTGTGTGTGTCACCATGCCCACAGTGTTCCTATGTCTTGACGCAGCTGCTTCAGAACGTTCTGTGCGGGGCAAGAGGAAGAAGATGGAAGAGGAGGCAGGGCCAGCATGGAGTCCGTGCGTTAGACACGGGGAGGCACACTAAGGACGAAGGTAACACTTCCACATGATCTACACTAGTGTTATCTGTGGTTTTACATAGGACTGCAGGTAACACTACTACATTATTTAGCACTAGTGTTATCTGTGGTTTTACATAGGACTGCAGGTAACACTACCACAAGGTTAGCTCACACAGGGCGCCTGAACACCTAAGGCCGGCCCTGGCCGCGCACCCCAGCGCCAAGGGATGACGTCACTGATGTAATATGCCTCTTATATGTGGAGAGCGGTGATGTCACTGATGTAATATATTACTTATAAGTGATCTATTACATCAGTGACATCACCACTCTCCACACATAAGTAATATATTACATCAGTGACATCACTGCTGTCCACATATACCGGTAAGTAATATATTACATCAGTGACATCACCGCCCATCACATATATGTGAAATCCCAGCGCAGGCAGGCGTGATGATGTCATCACGCCCGCCTGTGCCAGGATGTGGTAAGGTGTGCGCGTCTGCGTTGCACCATCCCTCGCCGTACCAGCAGCTAGTGAGCGCCAGTGAAAGGACACAGGTGAGTATAAGATTTTCGCTTTTTTTTAAGGTGTGGGAAGGCGGGATCCAGGGGGCCCAAGTAAATTCTTGCCCAGGGTCCAATCAATATTAAAGACGGCCCTGACTATATACTAAACTGTGGACATGCTCTGAACCTACTGCATACTATATACTAAACTGTGGACATGCTATATACTAACCCTGAACCTATGGCATACAATATACTAAACTGGGGACATACTAGATACTAACTCTGAACTGTGCACAAGCTTATACTAACTTGTGACTCCTGTAATACTAGGAGACCTTCTTCTCCAGCAGTAATACTAATTAGATGGATAGCGGTAAATGATTTTGTTACCCCAAACTCTCCGCCCAAGACAGAGAGACGCCTGGGGTACATACTGAGTAACCGCGAATCCCACAGCCAAGAACAAGGGCAGTGGGATAATAGTGCATGTCCATTGCTTCCGCAGTTGAGATCCTAACTGATCAACTAGGTGCGCTACACTACCTCACTTTCCTGAGCCTCCTCGCTACCACCCTCCCCCACATCTACCCCATAGAGTGCTTTCTCAATGAGCAGCAAACTCTTTTCCAAATTGTCATTGCTTCTCAGTGTTGAAATTCGCCCGTTTAGATACTCGATGTGCGATTCCAAACGGGCAATTTGCTCACATTTTGAACAAAGATATGCCCCCTCAAACGGCTGTTCCAGGATTGCATACATCAGACAAGATGTGCACTGGACTGCGCTGTCAATAATGGAACACATACTAGATGGGGATTACGCAAGAAAAGAGAAAAATACAATATAGTGCAGTGATAAGAATCTAACTTACTGTAGTCCCTCCTAAAGTCCCTGAATCTGAAGTCACGTAATCTAAAGTCACACACTTAATACAAACACACACTTAAAAATCAAACGAGCGAATGCCCACAAACTCGCGTTATTTGCGTGCTTGTATAAATGCAGATCTCAAACCAGCCTGCTTTTCTTCCCTCTGGATTCAAAGGACTGAGCTGCCCTAAAGACTGGCTATTTAACTTCTCCTAATTAGACAGCCACACCCTAATTACTGACCTGTTCAACACCCTCGAGAATAAGAGGGAAAAAAATGTAATCACAGTATACTCTCACACAGTATTTAGCTCTCACAGATAATCCCTCACGTAATCTAAAGTCACACACTTAATACAAACACACATTTAAAAATCAAACACGCGAACGCTCACAAACTCGCGTTATTTGCCTGCTTGTATAAATGCAGATCTCAAACCAGCCTGTACAAAAAAATACCCCATTATAATGTGCACCAGTACAATAAATACCCCTGATGTACCCAATTCCTTTTAGATCAGACCACCATATGAGATCCTCAGATCAGATCTCCATATCACTCCACATGACAGTTGCTGCCATATACAGCGGACACCTGCTGGCGATGGTATGGACCCATCTTCTAAACCTGCACCATTACAGTGACTAAATGTATGCCTACTTGTGCAAAATCCTTGGAGGCAGTGCCATTATATATACTGTGTATATATATATGTACAACATGTCACCAAGGGGTTAAGGGATTCTGTCTGATCTTACAGAGCGAATTAATATTTCATCACAAGACAGCCCGTTTAAATAGCAAATACAGCACAATAGTCAAATGTTCAAATCACCACTCCTACTGTAATCACACTTGAAGGTACAGAACAATTTGACTGAGACCTTGAGGTTACCTATTAAAAGTTTGGGCATATAATTTATGAACTTTTCCCACTTTTAGTACATTAAAGACAGATTGTGGGCGTTCTTCTCAATAAAATGACTTTGAGATCACCATTAGACAAATGTCTTGTTTTATCTTCGCAGCGCTTTGAAATTTTATCTCATTAATAGTTGCTGGCTGTAGAGTTCAGGGAAGATACAAAATCTCCAGTAAACGTGTTACATTAACTGCTTCATAGTGCGTTTCTGCCTGAGCAAAACAAGCAAAATCTAAACAGTAAAACTTACTGGAGCATTGTCCTTTAAATATGGGACTATTATCTGCAATAATACACGAGGAGTTCTGCACATAAGGAGTCCTAGGAGTCCAGGTCTCTATTTTTTTTATTTTTCTACTTACCCCTGTGTTTTACCCAACCCAATGGATAAGGCTACTTTCACACTTGCGGCAGAGAGATCCGGCAAGCAGTTCCGTCGCCGGAACTGCCTGCCGGATCAGGCAAAATGTATGCTAACTGATGGCATTAGTAAGACTGATCAGGATCCTGATCAGTCTTAAAAATGCCTGATCAGTCGAAAAAATGCATTGAAATGCCGGATCCGTCTTTCCGGTGTCATCCGGCAAAAACGGATCCGGCATTTATTTTTTCACCTTTTTTTCAGTCTGCGCATGCGCATACCGGAACGACGGATCCGGCATTCCGGTATTCTGAATGCCGGATCCGGCACTAATACATTCCTATGGGAAAAAATGCCTGATCCGGCATTCAGGCAAGTCTTCAGTTTTTTTAGCCGGAGATAAAACCGTAGCATGCTACGGTTTTCTCTTTTGCCTGATCAGTCAAAACGACTGAACTGAAGACATCCTGATGCAAACTGAACGGATTACTCTCCATTCAGAATGCATGGGGACATACCTGATCAGTTCTTTTCCGGTATAGAGCCCCTGTGACGGAACTCTATGCCGGAAAAGAACAACGCAAGTGTGAAAGTAGCCTAACCAGAAGAAAAGAACTAAACACAATAGATAATAGTAAAAATAAAAATGGACCCTTTAACGTAGGAGGCTTGCAATGAATAAGAATTAGATAAAACGAAACATGTAGTTGACCATGAAGGCTTAGGCTACTTTCACACTCGCGTTTGGTGCGGATCCATCATCGATCTGCACAAACGCATCCGTTCAGATAATACAACCGCATGCATCCGTTCAGAACGAATCCGTTTGTATTATCTTTAACATAGCCAAAACGGTCTTGAACACCATTGAAGGTCAATGGGGGACGGATCCGTTTTCTATTGTGCCATATTGTGTTAGTGAAAACGGATCTGTCCCCATTGACTTACATTGTGTGTCGGGACGGATCCGTTTGGCTCAGTTTCGTCAGAAGTACACCAAAGCGGAATGGAGGCGGAACGGAGTCAAACTGAGCCAAACTGATGCATTCTGAGCGGATCCTTTTCCATTCAGAATGCATTAAGGGCAAAACTGATCCGTTTTGGACCGCTTGTGAGAGCCCTGAACGGATCTCACAAACGGAAAGCCAAAACGCCAGTGTGAAAGTAGCCTTAAAGGGGTATTCTGGTTACTTTAGGTTATCCCTATACACAGGATGGGGGATAACTATTAGATCGGTGTGGGTCCTACTATTAGGTCATGAGAACACTGTACTTGGCTATCTCCGAAACTCTCATAGAAAGGAATGGAGTGGCCATTCGCATGTGAGACCAGTCGCTCCGTTCATTTCAAGGGGTTTGCAGGGAGTATGGGGCTCCCATTCTCGTGATCAGTGGGGTTCCCAACGGTAGAATCCCCCTCTGATCTAATAATTATGCCCTAACCAGAATACCCCTTTAACTTACAACATCTAAACCAACACTTCAGCTGGAGTCCTAACTACAGAACATCCAGAATGAAGGTACCTAGTAAATCAAATAAAAGAAAATACATGACAGATTATGTAGCCTCAGCATACAATATCCAGGCCATCACCTCGGCTGGTAAGCCCCTTTTCAGCCAAGTAAAGAGTATCAGATAATTGGGAAATTCTGGACAGTCTTCAGGAAATTCCTGGTCTTAGACTTTAGTAAAACCTCCACCTACGTAACTGTTTACATGGGCCATAAGGTTTGAATCAAGCAGTGTTGACATGCTTAATATTTAATATCATCCATGACCTGAATGAAGTTGAGTTAAAGGGCATCTGTCAGCAGTTTTGTATCTATGACACTGGCTGACCTGTTACATGTTCGCTTGGCAGCTGAAGACATCTGTGTTGGTCCAATGTTCATATGTGTCCGCATTGCTGAGAAAAATTGCTAATTTGCATACATTAAAACCTCATTTTTCTCAGCAATGCGGAAACATATGAACATGGGACCAACACAGATGCCTTCAGCTGCCAAGCGCACATGTAACAGGTCAGCCAGTGTCAAAGATACAAATCTTCTGACAGATGCCTTTAAAAAGTAACCAAACTTGTGTATACATTTTTGTTAACCTGTCCCTAATGTCTGAATAAGACTTTTTGTAATATACTTTATTAATGTTTTTTGTATTTTTATAAAACTTTTCCCTCCCTAAAGAGCACGTTTTGCTGTGCGCTTAAAATCTACTTCTCTGTACACCGCCGACCTCTCAAAAAACATTGCTAAAGTAAACTGTTATTAGGGCATTTGGGACAGGCTAACAAAAATGTATACAAAAGTTTAGTTACTCTTTAAGGGTTCATGCACATGAATGTATTGTCTTTCTGTTCTGTTTTTTTGTTGCCTATATGCGGAACCATTCACTTCAATGGGTCCACAATTTTTATTTTTATTACTCTGTGAGCATTCCGTTTCCGTATGTCCGCATGTCCATTCCTCAAAAAAGTGAGAATGTGTCCTATACTTTTCTGTATTGCGGAGAAGGATAGGCATTGTTACATTGAATCTGCAAAAAAAACAGACTCAATACGGATGTTATACATATTTTTTTCTGATCCGTGTTTTGCGGACCACAAGCTACATACGGTTGTGTGCACGAGCCCTTAACTTCTCAAATATCAACCAGATGGAATATTGTATCTGCCTGGTGCAATGTGTTTAATTACTAGATGGAAATCTCTTCCTAGGAATACATTCAGGATTATATAAAACCAACATGACAACATAAGCAATAATTATCTACATACAGTCAGGTCCATAAATATTGGGACATCGACACAATTCTAACATTTTTGGCTCTATACACCACCACAATGGATTTGAAATGAAATGAACAAGATGTGCTTTAACTGCAGACCGTCATCTTTAATTTGAGGGTATTTACATCCAAATCAGGTGAACGGTGCAGGAATTACAACAGTTTGCATATGTGCCTCCTACTTGTTAAGGGACCAAAAATAATGGTACAGAATAATAATCATAAACCAAACTTTCACTTTTTAATACTTGGTTGCAAATCCTTTGCAGTCAATTACAGCCTGAAGTCTGGAACGCATAGACATCACCAGACGCTGGGTTTCATCCCTGGTGATGCTCTGCCAGGCCTCTACTGCAACTGTCTTCAGTTCCTGCTTGTTTTTGGGGCATTTTCCTTTCAGTTTTGTCTCCAGCAAGTGAAATGCATGCTCAATCAGATTCAGGTCAGGTGATTGACTTGGCCATTGCATAACATTCCACTTCTTTCCCTTAAAAAACTCTTTGGTTGCTTTTGCAGTATGCTTTGGGTCATTGTCCATCTGCACTGTGAAGCACCGTCCAATGAGTTCTGAAGCATTTGGCTGAATATGAGCAGATAATATTGCCCGAAACACTTCAGAATTCATCCTGCTGCTTTTGTCAGCAGTCACATCATCAATAGAAACATAGAAACATAGAATGTGTCGGCAAATAAGAACCGTTTGGCCCATCTAGTCTGCCCAATATACTGAATACTATGAATAGCCCCTGGCCCTATCTTATATGAAGGATGGCCTTATGCCTATCCCATGCATGCTTAAACTCCTTCACTGTATTTGCAGCTACCACTTCTGCAGGAAGGCTATTCCATGCATCCACTACTCTCTCAGTAAAGTAATACTTCCTGATATTACTTTTAAACCTTTGCCCCTCTAATTTAAAACTATGTCCTCTTGTAGCAATTTTTCTTCTTTTAAATATTCTCTCCTCTTTTACCTTGTTGATTCCCCTTGTCACTTGGGAGTGTCTGCATAGCCTGAATTGACTCAGCGCTTTGATACATTTTTTGCTGATTCCTTTTATGTATTTAAAAGTTTCTATCATATCCCCTCTGTCTTGTCTTTCTTCCAAGATATACATGTTAAGGTCCTTTAATCTTTCTTGGTAAGTTTTATCCTGCAATCCATGTACTAGTTTAGTAGCTCTTCTCTGAACTCTCTCCAAAGTATCAATATCCTTCTGGAGATATGGTCTCCAGTACTGCGTACAATACTCCAAATGAGGTCTCACTAGTGCTCTGTAGAGCGGCATGAGCGCCTCCCTCTTTCTACTGGTAATGCCTCTCCCTATACACCCAAGCATTCTGCTAGCATTTCCTGCTGCTCTATGACATTGTCTGCCTACCTTTAAGTCTTCTGAAATAATGACCCCTAAATCCCTTTCCTCAGATACTGAGGTTAGGACTATATCACAGATTTTATATTCTGCTCTTGGGCTTTTACGCCCCAGGTGCATTATCTTGCACTTATCAACATTAAATTTTAGTTGCCAGATTTTTGACCATTCCTCTAGTTTTCCTAAATCCTTTTCCATTTGGTGTATCCCTCCAGGAACATCAACCCTGTTACAAATCTTTGTGTCATCAGCAAAAAGACACACCTTACCATCGAGGCCTTCTGCAATTTGGCTGATAAAGATATTAAACAATATGGGTCCCAGAACAGATCCCTGAGGTACCCCACTGGTAACAAGACCATGGTCTGAATATACTCCATTGACTACAACCCTCTGTTGTTGGTCCCTCAGCCACTGCCTAATCCATTCAACAATATGGGAGTCCAAGCCCAAAGACTCTAATTTACTGATAAGCTTTCTATGTGGGACAGTATCAAAAGCCTTACTAAAGTCTAGATAAGCGATGTCTACTTCACCTCCGCCATCTATTATTTTAGTCACCCAATCAAAAAATCTATAAGATTAGTTTGACATGATCTCCCTGAAGTAAACCAATGCTGTTTTTCATCTTTAAATCCATGGGATGTTAGATGTTCCACAATCCTCTCCTTGAGAATGGTTTCCATTAATTTCCCCACTATTGATGTCAGGCTTACTGGCCTATAGTTGCCCGATTCCTCCCTACTACCTTTCTTGTGAATGGGCACATTTGCTAATTTCCAATCTTCTGGGACGACTCCTGTTACCAGTGATTGGTTAAATAAATCTGTTAATGGTTTTGCTAGTTCACCGCTGAGCCCTTTTAATAGCTTTGGGTGTATCCCATCAGGCCCCTGTGACTTATTTGTATTAATTTTAGACAGCTGACTTAGAACCTCTTCCTCTGTAAAGACACATGCATCAAAAGATTCATTAGTCTTCCTTCCTAACTGAGGTCCTTTTCTTAATTTTCCTTTGTAAAAACTGAACAGAAGTATTCATTGAGGCAGTCAGCTAGTTCTTTATCTTCTTCCATATACCTTCCTTCTTTTGTTTTTAATTTGGTAATTCCTTGTTTTAGTTTCCTTTTTTCATTTATGTATCTGAAGAATGTCTTATCGTCTTTTTTCACTAACTGAGCTAATGTCCCTTCTGCCTGCGCTTTAGAGGCTCTTATAACTTGTTTGGCCTCTCTCTGCCTAATCTTATAAATTTGCCTGTCATCCTTTTTTTTTTTTATAATTACTAAATGCTATATTTTTGTTGTTAATGATTTTGGCCACTTCTGCTGAGTACCACAGTGGTCTTCTCCTTTTTTTGCTTTTACTGACAAGCCTAATGCAATTTTCTGTTGCCTTCAATAGTGCCACTTTTAAGTAGTCTCATTTCTCCTGGACTCCATTAAAACTGTTCCAATCTGATAGGGACTCGTATACCACTAATTTAATTTTAGAAAAGTCAGTTTTTCTAAAATCTAAAACTTTTGTTTTTGTGTGGTGTGAATCAGTCACTGTACTTATAGTAAACCACACTGACTGGTGATCACTAGATCCCATCCCAAGCTTTCCCCTACAGTAATATCAGATACCAAATTCCCATTTGTGAATACTAAATCTAAAATGGCCTCCTTCCGGGTTGGCTCCTCAACTACTTGCTGTAGAGATAATCCCAGTAAGGAATTTAGAATATCTGTACTCCTGGCAGAACTAGCTATTTTGGTTTTCCAGTTTACATCAGGAAGATTAAAGTCTCCCATAATGATAACTTCCCCCTTCAATGTCATTTTAGCTATTTCCTCAACTAGTAGATCATCTAATTCTTTGACTTGGCTAGGTGGTCTATATATCACACCTACACGAGTTACCTTATGATTATCAAGCTGCAAGGTAACCCAAACTGACTCTAAATTGGTCTCGCTAACTTGTATTAAATTAGATTTTATGCTTTCACATACAGGGCCACCCCTCCCCCTTCTTGCCTTCTCTGTCTTTCCTACATACTTTCCTAAATACAAGAGAACCAGTTTCATTGGCAGTCATACATGCCCACGCCATGACACTACCACCACCATGCTTCACTGATGAGGTGGTATGCTTAGGATCATGAGCAGTTCCTTTCCTTCTCCATACTCTTCTCTTCCCATCAATCTGGTACAAGTTGATCTTGGTCTCATCTGTCCATAGGATGTTGTTCCAGAACTGTGAAGGCTTTTTTAGATGTCGTTTGGCAAACTTTAATCTGGCCTTCCTGTTTTTGAGGCTTACCAATGGTTTACATCTTGGGGTGAACCCTCTGTATTCCCTCTGGTGAAGTCTTCTCTTGATTGTTGACTTTGACACACATACACCTACCTCCTGGAGAGTGTTCTTGATCTGGCCAACTGTTGTGAAGGGTGTTTTCTACACCAGAAAAAGAATTCTTCGGTCATCCACCACAGTTGTTTTCTGTGGTCTTCCGGGGCTTTTGGTGTTGCTGAGCTCACCCGTTCCTTCTTTTTAAGAATGGTACAAGCAGTTGTTTTGGCCACGCCTAATGTTTTTGCTATCTCTCTGATGGGTTTGTTTTGTTTTTTCAGCCTAATGATGGCTTGCTTCACTGATAGTGACAGCTCTTTGGATCTCATCTTATGAGTTGAAAGCAACAGATTCCAAATGCAAATAGCACACTTGAAATGAACTCTGGACCTTTTATCTGCTCGTTGTAATTGGGATAATGAGGACATAACACACACCTGGCCATGGAACAGCTGAGAAGCCAATTGTCCCATTACTTTTGGTCCCTTAACAAGTGGGAGGCACATATGCAAACTGTTGTAATTCCTACACAGTTCACCTGATTTGGATGTAAATACCCTCAAATTAAAGCTGACAGTCTGCAGTTAAAGCACATCTTGTTCGTTTCATTTCAAATCCATTGTGGTGGCGTATAGAGCCAAAAATGTTAGAATTGTGTCAATGTCCCAATATTTATGGACCTGACTGTAAATTTTAGACTAGCATTATACCCTGTTCCCCTGCTGTCAGCACTCAAACCTAGATGGACTGCTGTACTATGCTAACATCATTGAGACGACTCATGAGCGCATGCACAGTAGTCTTGACAATGTACTTGTACAGCTCTGAGCAGTGACAATGGGGGAACAGGGGGCAGTAGGAAAATAAGGAAATAGTGATCTGGACCCCTTTTCTCCAGTACTACTACTGTATTACAGCAGATAATAGCCCAAGATTATGGTGACAGTTTCTCTTTAAGGCGCTACAGGTTTGTGCAGCCAGAATCAAATTTCTTAGTTGCATCATGCAGATGTCCCTTGCAGGTAATACTTTTTTACCTTGATGGCCCCTCATCTTCCCTCTCAGGAAACAGAAAAGGTACAGTGCTACCATTACGCTTGCCCTTCCTGCGCACTTGATTAAATTGCACCTTTATCACCTGTCCGACTAAGCATCAGCCATAGTCTAATTTGTCCTTTGAGGCTTTCGTTCACTGTTCCAGTCTGCTGAGCCGTGCTCTTGTTAATCCAAACTTCTCAGAACCTTGTTTTTTAAAAACAATTTGTTAGGAATATATCAAACCATGCTGACGCTACGAAGGGATCCTAGTCATTAACCAATTCGTTTTCAAACTAAAGTTGGTTGAGACATTCTTGAAATATGAGTTCTCTTTACATTCAATAGAAATGAATATACAGACCATAAACTTCCCATGTTAATTAAAAGGGTTATCTGAGAATTTTCTACTGATGATCTATCCTCTGGATAAGTTCTCAGTGTCTGATCAGTGGAGATCCGACACCCGAGACCCCCGCCGATCAGCTGCTTGAGAAGGAGCCGGTGGTAGCAGTAGCGTTGCTGCCTTCTTTCTGGTCACCAAGAGCAGCTCCATTGATAGCAGTTGAGTCAGGTATCAGGGTGAGTATTTTGCCATTATTCTGATATCTGACTATGATATCTGTCCATGTCCTAAAATGAACACTGTTTCGAAGCTCAGACATATTCACTTCAAAGGAGCTGAGCTACACCTAGGCCATATGACCGATTAACGTGACACCACATGACCCAGATTAAGCTCCGAGAAGGCCACAGCAGTACTACTAGCGTTGATGTCTTCTCAAAAAGCTGATCTGTGGGGGTTCCAGGTGTTGAACCCTCACTGATCAGATACTGATGACCTATGCAGAGGATAGGTCATCAGTAGAAAGGTCTCAGAGAATTCCTTTAAGGGCATAGCATTGATTGTATACTGCACGGCTTTGTCCTGAGCCTTCCATCCTCTTTCTACATATGGCTTGCCCCTGGTAAAAAACTTACCTTGTTATTTTCATGTGACATCTGTCGGGGCATTTATACCTGCAAAGGAATGGTGTGACTCACATACCCACAGACATACAGGCTAGCTAAAACAGGAACGTGCTTAACTGTGAAGTGCAGTCTTAACAGTTACAGTTCTTGTACTGATGCTTGGCGGTTACAGTCCTGTAACCGCCTTGTAGTTTCAGTTTAGGCACAAGTTTAGTTTATTGTGGTGGTTGTCTTTTAGAGGCACAGTTCTCATTATAAAAGTCCAAGACCACTTGTGGGACACTTGTAATGGTAGCTCTTCCTTGAGTCAGGAGTGTACACAGATCTCATAGGGCCCCATAGTAAAACAATATGGTCCCCATTGCTCCACCTAGTTTACCAGTATGTGTGTGACAAACTGACAATCACCACCAACTAGTGTTGAGCGAACCTGAACTGTAAAGTTTGGGTTCCTACCGAACTTTGCCGGAAAAGTTTGGGTTCAAATTCGGTGTTCGGGCATTTAATAAAGCTTTTGAAAGTCTGCAGGGCAGCCAATCAACAAGCTTTTAAGCTGTGGGCACTCAGAAGCCATCACAGCCATGCCTAGTAAGGGCATGGCTGTGATTGGCCGGTGCATCATGTGACCCAGCCTCTATACAAGCTGGATCACGTGTAGCACCTCCCATCAGCTCTGAATAGTGCAGGGACAGGAAGCAGGCAGCTGAAGCGAGAGAGAGAGAGTGTTAGGAATCTGGCTATTTGTTTTGTTCGTGACCTATAATGATTTTTTTTTTGGGTGCAATACACCAGCTTTGCACCCCTGACACAGAAATATAATAATTAATCCGTCTGTTAGTTCGATGGGTGACATATACCCATTTTTGGTGTGAGATACACTTGCACTTTATATGTGACAGGGAAATTAATATAGTTAATCTGACTGTTAGTTCGGCCGGTGACATATACCCATTTTTGGTGTGAGGCACACATGCACTGCATATGTGAAAGAGAAATTCAAATAATTAATCCGTCTGTTAGTTCGGTGGGTGACATATTCCCATTTTTGGTATGAGGTACACCTGCACTGCATATGTGACAGGGAAATTAATATAGTTAATCTGTCTGTTAGTTCGCTGGGTGACCTAAAAGAATGAGGAGAGCATCAAATAAGGGACGTGGCCCTGGTCGTGGTGCTGCTGGTGTTGGTGGAGCTCCTGTTGCAGGGAGAGGACGTGGTTTATCTGTGCCAGCTACACGCCCAAATGAAACACCTTCCCCAGGTGCATGTCAGCGACAGGACGTTCAGCGTCATTTTGTAGGCCTGAATACCGGTGTACGAATGGTGAGGCCAGAACAAGTAGAGGCGGTATTAAATTGGATGGCTGACAGCGCCTCCAGTTCCTTCATGTTGTTTCCCACCCGGTCCCCTGCTGAAACCGCAGAGTTGGCACCTGCAGCCCAGCATCTGTCTTTCACCTCACCCTCTTGCAAATCAGCCAAGCAGTCTGAGCCCCAAGTCATGCTGCAGTCTCTTATGCTTTTTGGTGACTCTGATTGCCGGGGTTTCCATGGGCCATCCACCTAGCCCTGCCCCAGAAATGAAAGAGATTCAGTGCACTGATGCCCAACCACTTATGTTGCAGGATGTCGACATGGGAGGACCACCACAGCACATCTCTGATGATGATGACAAAACACAGCTGCCAACTGCTGCGGCTTTTTGTCGTGTGCAGACCGGCAAGGAGGGCAGGGGTGAAGAGTGGGTGGAAGATGATGTGGAGGATGATGAGGTCCTAGACCCCACATGGAATCAAGGTCATGCGAGTGACGTGTGCAGTTCGGAGGAAGAGGCGGTGGTAGTCACACAGCACCAGCCGAACAGCAAAAAAGGGAGCAGGGTGCAAAAGCAGAGTGGCTGTCCCCTAGACAGTACACCTGCTACTGCCAACCGCACCCAGGGACTAAGCATACCAAAGCCAGCTCCAAGGAGTTCCCTGGCATGGCAGTTCTTCAGACAATGTGCTGACGACAAGACGCAAGTGGTTTGCACGCTGTGGTTTGCAATCAGAGCCTGAAGTGAGGCATAAATGTTCTAAACCTGAGCACCACCTGCATGACCAGCCATCTAAATGCAAAGCACGAGCTGCAGTGGAGTACACACCTGAAAAACCACAAAACATCTCAGGCTCCTCTTGCTCCCTCTTATGCTGTGGTATCGGCCTCTTCCTCCCCCTCTGGAGTGACAGTGGCACCTGCCACCCCGCAAACAGAGGATGTGGCAGCAACACCACCACCTCCACCACTGTCACCACTGTCCACAGTGTCCCATGGAAGCATTCAGCTGTCCATCCCCCAAACACTGGAGAGAAAGAGGAAGTACCCCCCTACCTACCCACGATCCCTGGCCCTGAATGCCAGCATTTAAAAAGTCCTGGCCTTTGAAATGCTGTCATTCCATCTGGTGGAGACAGAGACTTTTAAAAAACTTTTGGCGGTGGGTGTCCCTCAGTATGTGGTTCCCAGCCGCCACTACTTTTCCAGGTGAGCCATCCCTGCCCTCCACAACCAAGTGGCGGACAAAATCAGGTGTTCACTGCTCAACGCCATCTGTGGCAAGGTCCACCTAACTACGGATACGTGGACCAGTAAGCACGGGCAGGGACATTATATCTTCCTAACTGTACACTGCGTAAATGCAGTGGCTGGTAGGCCTGAGGCGAATAGCAGTTTGGTGCATGTCCTACAGCCACCGAGGATTGCAGGACGTTTTTCGTTGCCTCCTGTTGCCTCCTCCTCCTACTCTGCTTCCTCCTCTACCGCCTCCTCAACCGGTCAGCGTAACATCTTCACCACCAACTTGAGCACAGCCAGGAAAAAACGACAGCAGGCTGTTTTGAAACTCATCTGTTTGGGGGAAAAAACCCACACCGCGCAGGATCTGTGGACGGGCATGGAACAACAGACCGATGAGTAGTTGGTTGACGCTGAGCCTCCAGCCTGGCCCGGTGGTGTGCGATAACGGGCGAATTCTCGTAGCAGCTCTGGGGCTAGTCGGTTTGACGCACATCCCTTGCCTAGCACATGTGCTGAATTTGGTGGTGCAGAGTTTCCTGAAAAATTACCCCGATATGTCAGAGCTGCTGTAGAAAGTGCTTTTGGCGTTCTCACCCTGCTGCTGCTCGCCTGTCTGCACTGCAGTATAACTTCGGCTTTCCCGCTCACCGCCTCATATACGATGTACCCACAAGGTGGAACTCCACATTGTACAAGGTGGAGAGACTGTGCGAGCATCAGCAGGCAATAGTGGAGTTTCAGCTGCAGCACGCATGGGTGAGTCACTCTGCGGAACAGCACCACTTCACCACCAACGAGTGGGCCTCCATGCGGGCCGTGTGTGCCGTGTTGCGCTTTTTCGAGTACTCCACCAGCATGGCCCGTGCCGATGACGCCGTCCTCAGCTTCTGTCTCCTTGAAAAAACACTTCGGCTATGATGGAAGAGGATGTGGCACAGGAGAAAGAGGAGGAGGAAGAGGGATCATTTCCACGGTTATTAGGCCAGTCATTCACAAGTGGCTTGGAGGGTGAGTTCCTGCACCAAAAGAGGCCAGGTACACAACTGTCCAGCCAGGGCACAGTTCTGCAGGATGAGGAGGATGATAAGGAGGAGAAACTGTGTTCACAGCAGGGTGGCACCCAAAGCAGCTTATGGGCATCAATGGAGCATGGCTGGGGGGATACAGAGGACACAGACGATACACCTCCCACAGAGGACAGCTTGTCGTTGCCTCTGGGCAGCCTGTCACACATGAGCGACTACATGCTGCAGTGCCTGCGCAATGACCGCCGAGTTGCCCACATTCTGTCCCGCTACAAGGACAGCATGCTGTCCTTAATTCCATCACTGGAGCGTGGTCAGAAGATGCGCAAGTACAAGCACACGCTGGTAGATGCGTTGCTGATGGCATTCACACCTGACAGCGGGGGCTCAGTGGAAGCACAAGGCAAAGGCAGAGGAGGAGGAAAAAGTCGCCAACGC
Source organism: Bufo bufo (assembly GCF_905171765.1). Lineage (NCBI taxonomy): Eukaryota > Metazoa > Chordata > Amphibia > Anura > Bufonidae > Bufo > Bufo bufo. The sequence continues at coordinate 33,089,005 of NC_053398.1, forward strand.
AGCTGGAGCACCGCTAGCACCTCAGAAGGGAGGGTTAGCATGGCCAAAATGTGTAAAAGCTTTGTCAGCACGCTACAACAACCAGCACCACCAGCTGATACGGACAGTCTTAGTAGGAAGCAGCATTTCAGCAACATGGTGGAACAGTATATGTGCACATGCCTATAAGTACTGACTGATGGGTCTGCCCCATTCACCTTCTGGGTCTCCAAATTTGGCAATTGGCCTGACCTTGCCCTTTACACCTTGGAACATGAACCAGGCATAGATCCCACAAGACTTGTCCGTACCTTGTGCTGAGTAGACAAGTATACCGGCCGCACCCAGCCATTTTTATACTCCAGCCCACTTTCTCTTTGCATTCTCTCTTCTATTTCCCAAAGTTTTAGGGTCTTCCCAAATTTATTTAAAAAAAAATTAAAAATTAAAAAACAACAGGCTACCCCTCCTCCTCCTCCGCTACCCCTTCTACCTACACAGCCACGTCCACCGCCTCTTCAACCTCCTACTCCACTTTGGCCTCCGCCTCTTAGTTCAAGATTATTATTTTGTATTTTTTTCTATTCTATGTTATTTTAAGTCATTTCCCTATCCACATTTGTTTGCAGGTCAATTGTCCCGAACCCGAACTTTGACCCGAAGTTCTGCCGAACCCGGCCAACCCGGACATCCATGGGTCCGCTTATCCCTACTCCCAACGCAAAAGGATTTTTTTGGGGGGGGTTTCTTTTTTTGGTTTTAAGAAATTTTAATTAAATAAAAATTGTAGTAAAAGAAGTCAACCACAATCTACGCCTGAAATACGCCTAATATAGGCGTATTTCAGCTTAATATATGACCCCCTAATTTTTACTTTGCATTGCCATATTCTGACCCCCACAACTTTTTTACTTTTATGTGTACAGAGCTGTGTGAGGATTCATTTTTGCGGCCAGATCTGTACTTTTTATTGATACAATTTTGGGGTATGTATGACTTTTTTATTACTTTTTATTACATTTTTTGTGGGAGGTGAAGCTGTCAAAAATGGTGAATCGACAATTTTGACTTGCTGTATGGGATAAATATTTTTACATTTTAATAGTGTGTGTATATACAGTATATATATATATATATATATATATATATATAGATGTGTGTGTATATATATATATATATATAGTTGCAAGAACCAGAGCCCTGCAAAATGACCTCCAGCAGGCCACAAATGTGCATGTGTCTGCTCAAACGGTCAGAAACAGACTCCATGAGGGTGATATGAGGGCCCGACGTCCACAGGTGGGGGTTGTGCTTACAGCCCAACACTGTGCAGGATGTTTGGCATTTGCCAGAGAACACCAAGATTAGCAAATTCGCCACTGGCGCCCTGTGCTCTTCACAGATGAAAGCAGGTTCACACTGAGCACATGTGACAGACGTGACAGAGTCTGGAGACGCCGTGGAGAAGGTTCTGCTGCCTGCAACATCCTCCAGCATAACCGGTTTGGCATTGGGTCAGTAATGGTGTGGGGTGGCATTTCTTTGGAGGGCCGCACAGCCCTCCATGTGCTCACCAGAGGTAGCCTGACTGCCATTAGGTACCGAGATGAGATCCTCAGACCCCTTTTGAGACCATATGCTGGTGCGGTTGGCCCTGGGTTCCTCCTAATGCAAGACAATGCTAGACCTCATATATGGATTTCTGCACAAATTGGTCATAAAATGTGATCTGATCTTCATCTAAGTCTCAACAATAGACAATCACAGTCTGCTTAAACTAATAACACACACAGAATTAAATGTTACCATGTTTTTATTGAACACACCATGTAAACATTCACAGTGCATGTGGAAAAAATATGTGAACCCCTAGACTAATGACATCTTCAAGAGCTAATTGGAGTGAGGTGTCAGCCAACTGGAGTCCAATCAATGAGAGGAGATTGGAGGTGTTGGTTACAGCTGTCCTGCCTCGCACAAAAGAGCTCTCAGAAGAACTACGATTAAGAATTGTTGACTTGCATAAAGCTGGAAAGGGTTATAAAAGTATCTCCAAAAGCCTTGCTGTTCATCAGTCCACGGTAAGACAAATTGTCTATAAATGAAGAAAGTTCAGCACTAGGAGTGGCCGTGCTATAAAGATGACTGCAAGAGCACAGCGCAGACTGCTCAATGAGGTGAAGAAGAAGTCTAGAGTGTCAGCTAAAGACTTACAAAAGTCTCTGGCATATGCTAACAACTGTTAGCTTATTTACGATACGTAAAACACTAAACAAGAATGGATTTCATAGGAGGATACCACAGAGGAAGCCACTGCTGTCCAAAAAAACATTGCTGCACTTTTACAGTTTGCACAAGAGCACCTGGATGTTTGACAGCAGTACTGGCAAAATATTCTGTGCACAGATGAAACCAAAGTTAAGTTGTTTGGAAGAAACACACAACACTATGTGTGTAGAAAAGGAGGCACAGCACACCAACATCAAAACCTCATCCCAACTGGGAAGTATGGTGGTGGGAACATCATGGTTTGGGGCTGCTTTGCTGTGTCAGGGCCTGGACGGATTGCTATCATCGAAGGAAAAATTTATTCCCAAGTTTATCAAGACATTTTGCAGGAGAACTTAAGGCCATTTGTCCGCCAGCTGAAGCTCAACAGAAGATGGGTGTTGCAACAGGACAACGACCCAAAGCATAGAAGTAAATCAACAACAGAATGGCTTAAACAGAAGAAAATACGCCTTCTGGAGTGGCCCAGTCAGAGTCCTGACCTCAACCCGATTGAGATGCTGTGGTATGACCTCAAGAAAGCGATTCACACAAGACATCCCAAGAATATTGCTGAACTGAAACAGTTCTGTAAAGAGGAATGGTCAAGAATTTCTCCTGACCGTTGTGCACGACTGATCTGCAACTACAGGAAACGTTTGGTTGAAGTTATTGCTGCCAAAGGAGGTTCAACTAGTTATTAAATCCAAGGGTTCACATACTTTTTCCACCTGCACTGTGAATGTTTACATGGTGTGTTCAATAAAAACATGGTAACATTTAATTCTTTGTGTGTCATTATTTTAAGCAGACTGTGATTGTCTATTGTTGTGACTTAGATGAAGATCAGATCACATTTTATGACCAATTTGTGCAGGAATCCATATCATTCCAAAGGGTTCACATACTTTTTATTGCAACTGAATATATACAAATTTTTTATTTTTTTGTTAACTATAGATTGCTTTTCTCATATACCCTAATGCATCATCATTGGAGTATATTAGAATTACAGTAAGTTCCCATGGAGGCATGGAGGGGTTCCATAGGAACTAATGTGCGTCAATTCCTGGTTTTTATCCCAACGGATGCCATAGTCACATTTGACCATGGCATATGAGAGGTTAAATGTATGTGATCAACATTATCGTCGATTGTATACATTAGCCTTGGGTGCCTGCTGTTTAAAACAGCAGGCACCGTCAGCTATGGCACCTGCTGGACTTGTGAGCAGGCACCATAGTTAAAGTCCCTGCCGCTGACGTATATACTTGTACGGCAGTTGGGAATGGGTTAATTCATGCACTTTGATTCTGCAGCCAAACCATGACATAAAAGTCTGCACTAAGGTCAGTTATTCAGTCTGCAAGTATTATAAAAATGCCAGTTTTCCCTGATGTTACCTGATGAAACACGGTAAATCATAAAGGTCAGTCCTGTCAGTGTAAATCCAAAAGTTAGAATGGAATAGTTGAGTAAACAACCAATTACCATCTTACACAATATTAGAACACTTGAAATAACTTAGTAGTTTTCTTTCCCTAGTGATGTATAATAGATTTGCTTCATGGTTCAGATGTGAGGGATCAATATTCTACATATTGAATGTTCGAACTTAAAGGCGTTGACCTTTTAAAGGTCAATAACTGACCCTTTAATTAGACAGTAACTTTTCAGTGGAAGGGTCCTCCAACAATAAACGGATCTCATGGGATCTTGCTACTGGGATCCAAAACAATCGGCTGTGATCTGCATTACACATTTTCCATTGAAATCAGTGGGCTGGCCCTGAATTGCATGGATTAGGGGAACAATCATTATTAAATCAGATTTCTGAAGTGAAGCCGTGAACTACATGTTTTTACAAGTTACTGCATACACAGTAAAACATTGGGGCAGATTAAGATAGGTTTATTGTATTTTTAGTTTGCACTAAATTATGATTTTGATTGTAAAAGGGGTTTTCTGAGATTTTGATATTAAAGGGATTCTGTCATGACATTTTAGGCCTATAACCTAAACATATGGCCAGGTCCGTCCAAATAGCATGAATCCGAAACTGTACTCATTAAATGTGCCTGTGGCTCTATTAGCACATAAAACAGGTTTTTATAACCTGTCATTCACCTACCTAAGGTGGCCAAGGGGACGTCGCTTCATACAGGGTGCCCGGCTGCAGCCATCTCCGTCTGATGCCCAGCGCCGCCTTCCCATTTGAAATTCCCGCTTTCCTCACCTCAGCCCCGCCTCCGCAATCGTCCGGTCCCTCAGGTTATGCCTAGTGCGCACTCGCGGGATCTGGCAGAGGGACCGCACGATTGCGGAGGCGGGGCTGAGGTGAGGAAGGCGGCGATTTCAAGTGGGAAGGCGGCGCTGGGCACCAGACGGAGATGGCTGCAGCCGGGCACCCTGTATGAAGCGACGTCCCCTTGGGCACCTTAGGTAGGTGAATGACAGGTTATTAAAACCTGTTTTATGTGCTAATAGAGCCACAGGCACATTTAATAAGTACAGTTTCAAATTCATGCTATTTGGACGGACCTGGCCATATGTTTAGGTTATAGGCCTAAAATGTCATGACAGAATCCCTTTAATGGCCTATCATAAATATCAGATCTGCGGGAGTCCAACTCTTGGCACTCCCATAGAATAGCTGTTTGAAGAGGGGGTATTTGTCACAGTCGTTACCTTTGACTGTGACCTTCCGTTCTTGCTCATTCGGCGCTCCTCGCTGAAGTTCTGTTCCTGTGTATTATTTGTGGTTCTGTATGGGTTAACTCCCCTGTATTCCTATTAGGAGTTAATCCTCTGTCTGCTCCATGGGTGTGGTCTCTCTGCTGCACCCATGGAACCTGTATATAAGGCTGAGGTTTACTCAGTTCTGTTTCAGCTCTCCTGGTGTGTGTTGTCTTGTCCTGCTCCTGGTTTGTACTTTCTCTCCCATGCTGCTGACCCATGGGATCCGTGTCTGTCTGTCTGTGCTCTGTGGGTTTCCATACTTGTTCATTAACGTCGTCTGTCTGTTTTCTGTTCTGCCTGTTATGTTTTAGTTACTTTGTGTTTATTCTGATGTCTGTGTTCAGCAAGCCTTTGCAGCAGAGTGGCATGACAAGGCCATGCAGTTTACTACTGGTGGAGCAAGTCCTTCTCTGCTCATTGCCACTCCTGCTCCCTTGCGTGAACTCCTGCTTGTATTATTAGTTGCCCTGTTTTGTATTCATATGTCTGTGTTCAGCAAGCCTTTGCAGCAGAGTGGCATGACAAGGCCATGCAGTTTACTACTGGTGGAGCAAGTCCTTCTCTGCTCATTGCCACTCCTGCTCCCTTGCGTGAACTCCTGCTTGTATTATTATTTGCCCTGTTTTGTATTTGCCTGTATGTTATGTATGCCTATGAGCCGTCGGTACCTTCTGGTACCTGTTGTCCATTCGCTCCTGCTGTCACTGTCTAGGTCACGCTCCAGAGTGGACCCTGGCAACTTCCTGCGGCTAAGTCTAACCCTACCATCTAGGGCTCTAGTGAAAACCAGGAGTTGCTTAGTTACGCCCCTCTGGAGTATTACTAGACAGTGGCGCAGTGGGGGTTTTCTCCCACTGTGCTGACGGTACATAGAGCTCATGTTTTCTCTGTGCTGCCTTTCATGTTTTTGTTTGTGCAATAAACTCTTATGTGTCTGTACCTGATTTCTGTTTATTGCTTGACGACGTGGTGGTCTCTCCTGGGACCTCCAACTCGTGACAGTATTGCTTCTGAGGACAAGTCATTAATATCAAACACCTAGAAAACCCCTTTAAATGTCAGTGATGAATTAGAAATTGGAGAATGAAAGACATGACACAATGCACCACAAGAAACCCTATTTTCAACATAATGTGCCATAGGGCTTTATATTACCAGAATTGCACATCACTGTTTATACCACCTTGGAGCTGGTAAAGTTTTTGCCCAAACCACACACCAAAAATGAAGACTGCAAAAAAACAAGGAGCAACATAGGTGCAAACAAATTTGATGCAAAAAAAAAAACTTGTGTTTAGCATGATGGAAATGAAAGAAAATTGTGATGCATACACCACATATACAGTCCTGATCAAAAGTTTAAGACCACTTGAAAAATGGCAAAAAATTATTTTTAGCATGGCTGGATCTTAACAAGGTTCCAAGTAGAGCTTCAACATGCAACAAGAAGAAATGGGAGTGAGACAAAACATTTTTTGAGCATTCAATTTAATGAAAACAACGAATAAACTGAAACAGGCTGTTCAAAAGTTTAGGACCACACCTCCAAAAAAAAACGAAACCCCCCCAAAACAGAAATCCAACCTCCAAACATGAACTCAGTAATGAGTAGCTCCGCCGTTATTGTCTATTACTTCAAAAATTAGTTTCGACATGCTTGATGCAAGCGTTTCCATGAGGTGAGTGGGAACATTTCTCCAAGTGGTGAAGACGGCCGCAGATCTACTGTCTGGAACTGTTGTCCATTTTTGTAAACTTCCCTTGCCATCCATCTCCAAAGGTTCTCAATTGGATTTAGATAAGGAGAACACGCAGGATGGGCCAAAAGAGTGATGTTATTCTCCTGGAAGAAGTCCCTTGTCCTGCGGGCATTGTATGCTGTAGCGTTGTCCTGTTGAAAAACCCAGTCGTTACCAAACAGACGAGGGCCCTCAGTCATGAGGAATGCTCTCTGCAACATCTGGACATAGCCAGCGGCCGTTTGACGCCCCTGCACTTCCTGAAGCTCCATTGTTCCACTGAAGGAAAAAGCACCCCAGACCATTATGGCGCCCCCTCCACTGTGGCACGAGAGGTAGGATCTGCTTGTCATGCCAGTAACATTGGAAACCATCAGGACCATCAAGGTTAAATTTTTTCTCATCTGAGAATAAAACTTTCAAAGTCCAAACGAGCAGTTCTGTGACGTTCAATGAGACGAGGTCTTTGAAGACGTTTTTTTGTTTTTGAAGCCCTTCAGTCTCAGAAGCCGTCTGATGGTTATGGGGCTTCAGTCAGCACCAGTAAGGGCCTTAGTTTGGGTCGAGGATCGTCCAGTGTCTTGACGGACAGCCAATTGGATCCTCCGGCTCAGTGCTGATGAAATTTTTTTGGGTCTTCCACTTGACTTTTTTGTTCCATAACCCTCAGGATCATTTAAGAAATTCCAAATGACTGTCTTACTGCGTCCCACCTCAGCAGCGATGGCGCGCTGTGAGAGACCCTGCTTATGCAGTTCAACAACCCGACCACGTTCAAAAAGGGAGAGTTTTTTTGCCTTTGCCATCACAACATGTGACTACCTGACAGAAAATGACAATGAATCCACATCTTTGCACATATTTGGCCTTTTAAAGGCATGTGGTCCTAAACTTTTGATCAGCTGAAAAACAGCCTGTTTCAGTTTATTCGTTGTTTTCATTAAATTGAATGCTCAAAAAATGTTTTGTCTCACTCCCATTTCTTCTTGTTGCATGTTGAAGCTCTACTTGGAACCTTGTTAAGATCCAGCCATGCTAAATATGATTTTTTGCAATTGTTCAAGTGGTCTTAAACTTTTGATCAGGACTGTATTTGGCACAATAAGGGTGCATCACACATTCTGGCAAAAATGAAGACACAATCCAGGCACGGTGAGATTGATACGACTACCCCATTGTGTATGGAGTTTGGTTACGCACCATGGACAAGTCTGAGAGTTACCAACTACTCCTGCATGGCCATTAGTGGTAAAGAACTCAATTGGGGTGCAGAGGAAGCAATTACTACCGGGCCCAAATACCCTTGTGCCACATAAGAAGACACCTCTGGCTGGAGGGAAGGGTTTAGGTCAATGATTTACGTTTCTGGTCCTATTGTTAAAATATAACTTTTATTTGCCGTTTAATAAACTATATTCAACACAGAAAAAACACACACTTTTAAAAGATATATGGAGGACTTGGACCTGTGGGCTCCGTACCTCTATCCTCTAAGAGGGTTAATGTAATGTAATGTTATTCAGGAGGACTTGCTTTTCCACATATATATATCACATACAGGCTATTTGTGTTTAGCCCGTGTAATTACACTTGGGTATCTATAGGTGTCGCCTATTACCAGGTCAATGACCTGTCACGCCGCAGTTGTTGCTGATTATTTCGTTTTAGGCTCAGCCCATGTGATATGTCCTACACTGCCTATTTGCAGACTACTTGTCATACTTGTATTCCTGCTCTGGCCCTCAGGGGGAAGCGGCGTCTGCAGATCGCCTTTCCCTATCCTTTCTCAGCCCTACCATTATTTAAAATGTTAAAGACACAGCTCCCCCAACATGTTTCACCGCATCGGCGGCGTCTTCAGGGGAATGGAGCTACTATCAACACGAGTGTTTGCTAAGTCCACCTCTTTATATCAGTGGGGTGGGTGACACTTGAAAATCACCTATCACATAGCAGCCTCGTGTTGACTGATGTCTATTGTGGCCAATCACATATTACTTCCGAGTAGACAGGGTATCATCTGCGCATGCGTCCGATGTTCAAACTTTCTCCCGCTACAATGAAATGCAGCACCATGTGTTGGTGCATCTATAAGTCTTACACTTTCTACGCCACTGCTTTACTGGAGTAAGAATGAGCCAATTTTGCCACTTTCTAAAAGGTCTCAGTTGATAAATCTGGAGTGAAACTAATTCACTTAGCTAGCCCTTCCATCTTTCAAAACTGGAGTGCACAATGTCACAATTTTTTTATGCAAATAAGCCCCAAAAGTTGCAAAACTTTTTTTTTGCTACTATTTGAAGACATACTGTATTTTTAATTTTGTAAGACGCATTTTTTTTCCCTCCAAAGTGGAGGGAAAAAGTCACTGCATTTTATAAACGAATGCAAGCAAATTAGGTGGCTCAGGAGCTCTCACTAACAGCTCCTGAGCCTGCCATTAAACTGTTGGGTGGGCTGGCGGTTTCACTGAAGGCTTCTGCCACCAACCCGCGCTTTCTTGACAAGACCGCAGTAGGGATGGGCAGGCTGGCGGTTTCACTTATTGTGCTCCGCTGCCACCAGCCCCCGCATCCATATTGAGGGGGGCTCCGCTATTATAGTAGGCCGTTGGGCGGGCTGGGGGCTTCACTTACTGAGTACTGCTGCCGCCAGCCCGCACGTCCATCATACCTTTTCAATACTCTCCGCTATTATAGTAGACCGTTAGGCGGGCTGGCAGCTTCAATTAATGCGCTCTGCTGCCGCCAGCCCGCACCTCATTAGTCCTGCTGATTGGTGGTGAGTGCACTGGTGCTGCCCACACCTCCACCAATCAAATTCCTTCTAATTTCCCGTTGTACCATCTCTGCTCCTGCTCTGTACAGCTGTTTTGTGGACCCAGTCCCTGAGTGAGTGGAACTCAGGGCAATATAAAAATTACTGTAAATGTGCCATATATGACTATAACCCCTTTCATCCATAGGTATCGACCCATGTACTGCAGTATATGAGTGGATTCCTATGGATGAGGGGGGTAATAGTCGTATTTAACATGTGTTTATATTAAATATGACTATAACCCCCCTCATCCATAGGAATCCACCCATGTACTGCAGTATAGTGTTTATATTTAATCTGACTATAACTCCCCTCATCCTTGAGAATACACCAATGTACAGTACCTACAGTACATCAGTGTATTCTTTAGGCTAATGGGGGTTATAATCACATAAGTGTTATCCTCAGATCCCTCATAACAGTGCGTCATCCACAGATCCCCCATGACAGTGTTATCCACAGAGCCCCATAATAGTGTTCTCCACAGATCCCCCATAAGTATGTCATCCAGAGATCCTCCACAAGTGTCATCCACAGATCCCCCATAAGAGTGTCATCCACAGATCCCCCATAACAGTGTGTCATTCCCAGATCCCCATAAGTGTCATCCACACATCCCCCCATAACAGTGCATCATCCACAGACCCCCATAAGTTCAAAAGCACACCATTTGGTTCAACCGATTTTTTTTCTTATCTTCCTCCTCAAAAACCTAGGTGCGTCTTATCATCAAGTGCGTCTTATGAGGCGAAAAATATGGTAATTCTGAAATGCGTGGCTTGATATATTCCCCCATAGACGTTTTTACCGTCAATGTGGTCAATGACTGGAAAAAAAAAATGAACTGTTATGTACAATATATTTTAGGCCTCAAAGAGGTTGTACGAGTTTGACAAAAAAAAGCAAAAAACTTTTTATATACCCTATTAGGGAATTTTTTGTTAATAGAGGTGTTGGTTTTCCCATTTTCTATGATTATCTCTTGGTCAGAGTAGAAAGCCATTACAAAAGAAAAATCTGGAGAATCTCTTCTGGCTTGCATTACACAGACAACCCATCGATTTGAATGGGGCCTGTCATGCTTTATTTCCCATGTGGAGGCACAGCGAGGAAATCACTGACTGCCATGTTTCCCCACACATTAAAGCTAATCTCTGGGTGTCCCAGCAGAGAGACACTTTGTAATTTATTATGAAAAGACCCCTCTAACAAGTAGGAATTGTCCAAGACGGGCATACCCGATGACGGGCTCCAGCACCCCTAACCCCTGTGAAGATTTGCAGTTACTGTACATGCTTTTTCCGAGATTCACACCGATGACTTATCTTAATTGCTTGTACTCAACTGACGCAATGCCTTGACCCTCTTTGCTACAATACAAGACACTGCCATTCATTTGCATGCTCTAGTGTAACAGCTCTGTTATATTCATGTATAAGGGGATAAGGCTAAAGTAGAAGAGTAACTAAAGCCACATGAACAAAGGCAGCACAAAGTTGGGTACAGAAACATACATAAAGTAAAGGGCACCAATAACCAAACCTGGGCTGCCTTTCTCCGTGAAACCCATAGCAGCTACCATACATACTATGTGTCTACCCATACCTTGACTTTGGCTAAGTACTCCAGTTTCTCATACAACCATTCCCTTAATTATATGCAATTCACAACACAACCACTAGATACAATCATGTAACATGGACATCTCGTGGCAGAGTATCACAAAATCATGTTGTTGCTTTTTATTTAAAAAAAGTTGCATGTCTCTGGATATTTTGACCTAAGAGGAAAGGTGAGGAAGAACACATTTGTACAGGGGCTGCCTCTATAGTATGTAAGTCCTTGCAGGGCCTTCATTCTGCTGAAGAATGTGGTTTGGACCCCTAGCCATCACACATGATAGGTCATCAATAATCAGGACTAGTAGTATTCCCAATGACAAACTCATGTCTGTAACTGCTTATAAAAGGGTGCTCTCATCTGGGACATTGAGTAATTATCACTAGAATATGCCATCAATCAATGTAGATAGGTGAGTGGCCCATATCTGAGACCCACTGCTATCTCCATAACGAGACCCCCGAAGTGAACAGAGAATAGTGATGCATGCTCAGCCATCCTTCGCTCACAGCTATGGGTGTTCTGAAAATTACCGATTGCTGGCTCGGCTATTTTTGGCAGTCCCATAGCGGTCAATGGAGAGGTGGCCAGCCATGTGCAGTGTGCTTTCCGAGAGTGCTCACTCGGCTATTTTCAGAACTCCTATAGAAGTGAATGGAGAGCATGCTGCACATGTGCAGGTTGCTCTTCTTCACTTTGAGGGCCCTGTTCTCTAGATAGGAATGGGTCCCAGAGGTGAGACCATCCTGTATACTCCCTACTATACAGACTAAGGCCTTGAACAAGGTCTAAGACTAGACCGAAACGTTGGCCAATGGCTACTTTTTTGGATGGATATACTAAAGATAAAAAAGATATAAAAAAAGATATGAAATGTAATAAAACAAGCAACTTATAATCAACTATAGAGTGCTGTGGTCTTTTGATAAAAACCAGAGGTGAGACCCACCTATCTGACATTGATGACATATTCTAGCGATATGCCATCAATGTTCCAGGTAGCCAATCCCCTTTAACCTTAATACATTGGCCATCAGCTCAGTTCAGTGCTGAAAGCAACATCTCCAAAGCTTCGTCTCTAAATAACCAATCTCCCTGGACCATGGTGCTATAATATACTGAGCAGGAAGGCAAGAACTTGCTTTGATCTATGGGAACATGGCAGCTATAAAACATCCTTATCCTTATCTTGAGTATGTTCGCTGCAAGAGCTAAAGTTTACAGGACAATAATGAGCTTAGTGACCACACACAAGCCCACGGGCCAAGTGCTCACACACACATGAATGTGAGAAAACAAGCCACTTGCTGTTTATTTTTCTGCCGGGACTATTATTCCTTATAATTTTTACATTGCATGACTGACTTTTACTTGTTGTAGAACACGGATAATCTGCGGAAGTGTTAAAATAAGTCACAAGAAGTTAGCTAGGAACCTGGCTGTGCTTGTAAACCGGGTACAGAAAGTTTGCTATATGTTACAGTAGGGGGTTGATTAGGGATTGTTTTTGACAGTGAAATTAAAATATTTCAGTACAGCTAATGCCATGGGGATAAACAATTCTGTATATTAAGTTTATTGTTGAAGTTTTTCAAGATTTTAATGAGAAGAAAGAAAGTTGACCTCTGTGAGGTCGTTCCACAGAATGATCACAGTCTATGCATAAATTGAGCGGTTTATTAAAAATAATAGTTAATGAGATTGCAAGAGTAGAGAACAATATCACAAATGTAGAGAGAGATAAAGATTGGATCCAAAAGACTCTCTGCTTGAGGGCTCGTTCACACGATCGTTGGTGTCCCGTTCCCGTATTGCGGACCGCATTTGCGGATCCGCAATACACGGCCACCGTTCCGTTGTCATTCCGCATCACGGATGCGGACCCATTCATTTCAATGGGTCTGCAAATCCGGACATGCGGAACGGTGCACCGCAAAAAGATAGAACATGCTCTATCTTTTTGCGGAACGGAGGGATCGCGGACTCATTCAAGTGAATGGGTCTGCGATCCCCGTGCGCCTGCCCGATGGAAGGTGCCCGTGCATTGCGGACCGTAATTTGCGGTTCACAGCACGGGCACGGGACACCAATGGTCGTGTGAACGAGCCCTATCTCCACCTTTACATGGGGGTAGGACATGCTCAAGCGCCAGGAATCTCAAACCATTTGCTTAGACACTGCAATATGATGTGGTATTGGTGGGGGTGGCAGAGTATCCCTGCATCTGATGGTAGACTTGTGCTTTTCCATACAGTCCCATATACTATTTTGGGTGGCCTTTGTCACACTGTGTTGCTGTGTAGGCTGGCTGCCTGCTCTCTTGCGTATTGGCTGCAGGCCATTACCCGTATGCTGGTTGCTTGTGTGTTGCGTACTGAAAAAAAAAAAAAAAATCATGGAAAAAAGCTGCAAAACATCCTGCCCGATATTATAGTAAATATGCGGATATGCATGGTTACATTTATAAAGTCACAGAAAATAATGTACTAGAACAATGGATGCAAACATAATACATGGACTAAGCCCTCACTCTAATGATAAAATCTGAGACTCTTAGCCAATATATTTTGATCAAAACACATCTGTGCCCACCTACCCAGCGTCACAGTGGTCTCAGGCAGGCAGGTCCTACTCTATACCTACCTATGCAGTTGTGCATCTATGTTCAGGAGAGCAGACCCTGCACATATAGTGTGTTGCTCCTAGTTACCTCTGTGTGCATCAGCAACTGCATAGGTAGGTATAAATATATTGGCTAAGAGTCTCAGATTTTATCATTAGAGTGAGGGCTTAGTCCATGTATTATGTTTGCATCCATTGTTTTAGTGTATTATTTTCTGCGATTTTATTTGCCACTTGGTGCACCTTTCCCTGGACATTTCTTTCTTCACTTGATTGATAGTACTTGGCATCTATGTGGAGGGGCGAGTTATCCAGTGAAGCAGAGTGAGGGATCATTGGTGCACTTAGTGGCTATGGCTCTATTTTTGTGCACTTAAACCATAATTAATATATTTTGAATTAGGGAAGAAAGGTATTTTTTTAATCAGCAGTGTCAGCTCTACCAGTCTTTATGACTGGTTTATTAAGGTTGATTCTGCCGACAGATGCTATTTATAGAGGTTGTCCGGGATATTGATATTGGTGGCTTCTCCTCAGGATATGTCAAAAAATCAGGTTGCAAAAACAAAATTGGGAGGAGTGAAAAAATAGGAAGAAGGTGGAAAATGGAGGTAGAAGCGAAGGGAAAATAAGGGGGGAAAATGAACTCCAGAGGACTATTATTAAGAGAGTAGGTAATGTGGAAGGACAAGGATGGTAGTTGGTTAGTTTAGGCAGCCCAAGGGGGGGTGAAAGGCAAGGTAGTCAATAGGTGAAGTGTAAAAAAAAAATGTAAAGTACAGCTATGTGTACTAGGGAGCTGCCAATAGAACAAAAGAGTAGTATTTTAGCTTTGCTATAGTGATTAGGAAAAGAGTCCAATGTTAGACTCCAATGTTAAAGACCAGTGTGGTCATTGGTACCGTATAATAAAATTTTCCTAACTGGGGAAAAAAAACTGCAGTTTGATATTGCTTCTATCATTTTGTTTGCAGACGCAAACTTATTTTGGTGGCTCTATAGATGCACAATATTATTTGAAGGTTGCTTGCCTTGTGTAGCCACTCACCATAATATAATGAGATTTCTTCTACCATCCGGCTAATGATGAGATATCATTCACTGCGCCCGCGCCCGTCAGTATTTCCAGCATTGACTCCGTGCACCTGTTACATTACGACTTGGCTCGGTGTCCACTTCTCTATTGTGTTGGTTGATGACTTTATCCAGACCATTTGTTTAACGCAGTACTGTTAAAGACCACGTTAAATAGAGCTTAATTGAATATAAAGTAAATAATGTCAAGGGAATATCACATGTGAAACTAGCTGCCTTGGCAGAGGAATTAGGCTCATTTACTGCAAGCTTGGAATTTAATATTTAAGCAAATGACTTCCTTATTCATTACAAGTGGAATTAAGTGAAGAATGGCACAGATGGTAATTCTGCTAACGCTGCCAATGGCGGCTAGTCTGAAGTCACTGGCAGTGCCCGAATACCTGGCAGGAAAAATAGGATTTGCTTACAGTTTTTATGGTCGTAGAACTTAAAAAGGTTATTGTTCAGCTGTCACACCCCAAAAAGAATAATTCAACCACTATGTTTCCTTTCAGAAAATATCAGCTAATAGACGTCCACAATCTGTCTGCCTTGTATCACTGCATCCCATCTGCAAGATCTGCTACAACAAAGAGCTATTCCAGGAGGCCCCACAGAGCGCTGTCATAGATTAAGCAATACTGATAATATATGAAAAAAAATATCAAATTTATTTTATCCATCTGCCCACAATGCCATGCCTTTCATAAACCAATATAAATTAGGACCCCATCTATTCTGTGTTGTT
This sequence comes from Bufo bufo, assembly GCF_905171765.1. Lineage (NCBI taxonomy): Eukaryota > Metazoa > Chordata > Amphibia > Anura > Bufonidae > Bufo > Bufo bufo. The sequence goes on from NC_053398.1 coordinate 33,104,617, forward strand.
CTGTATTTGTATGACAATTCTGTCCATGAAGAAATAACTGATAGCAGATAGAGTTCACAGATATTGATATTGTATAATGTCCTTACCCACTATGTGGTTATTCAAAAAGGGCCATTACGGCCAATCGAAATAGTATAAAGGAAGGAAACATAGACAACAAACAGATGTGACAACCCGGGGAGGAGGTCGATGGATGAATCGGCAGGTAAGGAACTGTCTCCCATTGGATGGTAGTCTCTGTGAGTGGTGCTTGTGCTGTATCCCAGACCTGGGGGTATCTGCAATAGTTTAATATTTCATATGTAATGTATTGTAATTTCATGTTTTGACCGTAAGTAGAGGAGATGTGGATGGTAAAGGTTGGCATTAACAGGACTAACCAACCTCACCTTCCCCTATTGGTAGGAGTGGCCTGGTCCTTCTTTCTGCCAGGAGGAGCAGTTCCTGTGTAGTCTTTAAAGGGAGAGGAAGCACGCTGCAGAGCTCCTGCTCCTTCTAAAGATCCTCCAGAGAGCCCAACTCAATCCTGCCTCAAGAAAACACTTGAGACATGACAGTAGAGTGAAGAGCAAAATATTGTGTGACAGATACTGCTGCACAGTGAGGAACTACGGTTCAGACACTCGTCACCCAAAACTACCACTTGGCCAGATAAAGTTTGAATCTGAATCTGACAGTGAACACCTAGACCCACAAGTGCTAAGTTACAGCTATCCAACCTGCCTCCATAGCTCCCTAACTGGTGCCAAAAACTGCACTTTGAATCTGTTGCTGTTGGATGTATCATAAGTTATGTATTTTGCACTTAGTAAAAGAGACTGCTATACGTTCACTTCTGGCCTCATTCTTCAAACTGCATTTTCATTGCACCAATCCCCAGGGAGCCACAGCCTGAGGGAGTACATTGTGACACAACATCGGCCACTACCACTCCAATCCTCTCCTTAGAGGCTCGCTACACTTTGTCATTCATAGCTTCATTTTCTCAAAGTAATAAAATGATCTGGTTCTAAGTATACCCATGGAAAGAACAAGCCAAATCGTACCATTCATCCATTCTTGGTTTGAGTCAAGATACTCAGCTAACCCCAAGACTTCAGTGCCCTAAACTAGTCAGGTATTTGATTGCCTAGATAAGCGTTTAGTGGAGGTGGAACCAGAATACATAAGAATGGGTTGGAGGTGGAGTTACTAGGAGCAACAACAGGAAGTCAAAAGAAAAATGTGCCTGTGAGGGTAGTACCACCTTGAGCACAGATTACAGGAGCCTATTCAAACAGGCCAGAGGTCAAAATGACCAAGTAAGTAGTACATACGGTAGGTATAGTCAGACAAGTTAGCAAATGAAGGTCAGTCGAAGCGTAGTAAAACAAGCCATGGGTCTGGTAATGGAGATCAGGCATGATCAAGAAGTATTTTAAAAGGGTAATTTTACTAATTTCCGGCAGTCTGGTAAAGTAATAAAAAAAGCTTTCTTTTCCTTCCCGTATCAACTCCAATCCAATCCAGTGTCTCTGAGCTGCAAAAGAACTGTACAACCCAGTTAGGGTGTGCTTTGAAAGCATTCATTGCTGTCGGGGTGAATCAACAAACCTTCTGCCTTTTTCCTGAGACAGGATGGCCTGGTCATCTTCTGAGTTCCCTTCTCTCCTGCTTGTATGATCATAGGACTACTTACATGCCATTATCTTAAAGATTTTGCTGGGGGGAAAGGATGAGAATGGGGGAGGTGGACAACCTATTAAGTGTAAAAAAAAAACTAAAAAAAAACCTCTAGTGGTCGTGACAATCCCCCCCCCCCCCCCCCAAAATAAAAATAAAGAAGAAAAAGAAGAGAACAAAGCGCCAACCTCAAATGTGTACCAAGGAATTAGGTTAAGTTACTCAAATCGGTAGAGTTTCTCCCATAACCACAATCAATTAGGAGTCACCACATAGTGGATTACAAATTGTTAATTGTGCGCAATTATGTAAGCCATAAAACATATAGGCTTGAAACGTATAATAAAATCTATAGAGAACAAACTATAGATAAAAACAAAAAACAAAACAGCATACTAAAAACATATTAAGATATCTGAGTATTTACTCACTTCACTGGGGGGTAGTCTTTGGGATAAACTCAAGACACCCAAACAAACCAATCGCCCCTAGCCAGAATCGCCTGTAGAGTTGCAGATATTGATGGCAGCCAGTCACACAGGGGCTTCTTAGCAATATCTTTATTCCAGATTCTGCTCAACGCGTTTTGGGGTTATCTCCTTCATCAGGAGAAATACAATAATAATAAGAGATACATAGATATATAACCTAATTCCTTGGTACACATTTGAGGTTGGAGCTTTGTTCTCTTCTTTTTTTACACTTAGTAGGTTGTCCACATCCCCCGTTCTCATCCTTTCCCCCCAGCAAAATTACAATACAAAAGGGCATCTGCCCCTGTTGATTGACTTTACAGCAGCCTCCCTCGTAAACCTTTACTGACAGTGTACCACCCTTCTCTTTGCCTCCCAACACCATTGGCGCCTCTAGTTTTTCTTTTCTCTTTGGGAAGAACCCCTCCCAAAGGATCAGATTAATCCTCGCTCCTTTTTTCTCTCTTATTGCATTATCTTAAAGAAGCATTGTCAAATACTATTTTTACATTTTTGTTAAGTGTGGAAGCAAATTCTATGTCTACAAGCAATGAATGGAAAGATGGATCCTAGTGAGTACTGAAGCAGACACATCAGTTGTGACAGGTTGAGTCATTAGACTGTGGTCCCATCAATATGTTGGGATGACCTTGGCAGGAAGGGAACATAACTTATAACGTGGCATATGAAAATCTGCATTTATATGTCAATCAAGGTTTATGAAAGGCTGGTTTTTGAAAATGTACAGAATGACCTGAATTTTGCAAAGCCGGGTAGTGGACAGACACCTCTGCTGGACCCCATTATAGTCAATGGGGTCCAATGGGAAGGCGGAAGTATCCAGCAATGCTGGATCTGAAGAACTTTGGCAGGCTATTCTCGGACGGAACAGCCTGCTGGATTTCTGTGCCGCAAGTGTGAAAGTATCCTAAGTCAGGGAAAAAAGATTAGATGTAAAGCATTGCTTTAAAGCACCAGTCAATGTAAGGAGACTTGAAGAAATCTCATCCACACGCTGCTGAAAAATCTGCAGATTAAATTGACTTGTGGTGCACACAATGTCAGTTTATGCTGCCAATTTCCTCTATGGATTTCACACTTTTTGCAATGCAAAAATCCACAGTCACTTCCATGAAAAAATCCACATGCAACTCATGGATTTTGCCATGAATGTACCATGGATTTTGCTGTGCATGCGCAGCAAGATGTGTGCTTTATTTTCTGGATGGTTTCTCATCCCATGTGAATTTACCTTAGTATCAGAGACTACTAACATTTCAAGAGTGAAGACCCAGTCACAATACTCCATAAACAGCACATTTGCTTTTCATTTAAGAGGAAATGCTGTTCCTTTAATTATAGGGATAACATCAGAAACCTCAAGTAATTACCCCTAAACAGACATAAAAAGTTAATAAACTTGGTAATCTTTAAAATAATATTATTACACTTGAATAATGTCAAATTTCCATCTCACGAGACCTAATTAGTGTTTAATTTGGTGTCTTATACTTTCACAGAAATTCTGACTCAAACATTAAAAGCCTTCCACTTCTAAATCTAGGCTAAAAGCCTGGACAGTAAGAAGAGAAGGCTCAGACTTAAAAAGCTTATTAAGGCATATGGATGTCATAATGCAGATTATAAAGTTAGACTTGAATCGATTTAGGCCAGTGTTCATTTTAAAAGGGGTTGATGAGACGACCCAGACAATTACCAGAGCCCAGATCAAAGCATCAAATTAGTTATACCAGACAGTAAAGATTCCATGTTACATTGTCCCTCCTGCCTTTGCAGGGTCTTTAGCACCAAACATGCAGACCACTCCACTAACAATACTTATTACGAACCACAGTAACAGTGATGACAATGATCACTAGAGTGGAATATCTCAAATATTTCTGACAGATGGAGGAGGTTTCCATAAAAAAAATTCTCTCGGACTGTCACCAAATACAAATTGATTTTCATACAAACCAGGATGACAAACTGTAAGGCTGGTGATTCATGGTCGCTGCTTTCCTGCTGTCCAGTGCTGCCGCTAGTGTCGCTCCACTCTACCTGTGTATTGGCACTAGTGCTCAGTGAAGTTTCTTTCAGCACTGTGAGGGTTAATCTTGCTCCTTGTCCAGCTTCTGATTAAGGTTTTGATCAGCCTCCCTATTTAGCTGGGATGTGGTTCCACCCCCTTGCCTGAGCTTTGAGATTTTCTAGCCTCTAGTAACCAGTGAAGGTGTGATCTGTTGTCTGATTACCCATGTACCGTGCCTTTCCTGTCTACATGATTCTGCTCCTTGCAGCCTCCCTGACCATGGAACTGCTACCTGGACTGCGCATGTACTCAGCCTGCCCAACTTTTGAACTGCTTTCTGGAATACACACATACACAGTCTGTCCTGATCTTTGACTATGTTCAGACTATGCCTTTTGCCTGAGTCCTTGGTGCTTCGCACCAGTGTCGCTGACCCCCGTGATCATCAGCCACCTACACTAGGACTACTCCAGGAGGTAGCAGCCTGGTTGGCTCCCTGCAGCTAAGTTCAGATCCCTGTACAGGGATTAAAGGGTGAATACCGGGGAACCGCCAGGACAACAATCTTAAGTTTAGCCCAAAGTCAAACTGGTTAGTTGGCACAGTGGGTCCACACCCACTGTCTGTAACACAAACCAGGGCAAATTGGACTCCTGCATAGGACTTCAGACATATAAGATATACTGTCTATGCTAAATTTTGATATCTTAACATAGCTTCCCCTAAGGTACCTTATTCAGTCTAGCATATCTAGTAATTAACTCAACATTAATGAGTTTCCTAATACGCTTCCAAAATAAAAGCCCATAAGTCAAGACTGGTAATTGATTAAAGACAGAATAAGCAGATTCCGGTGCTTAGCCAAAATCTAGATTCCACATATGCAGTGCTTGGAAAGAACAATTTTAGCTCTAAATAAGCAACCAGTGTGTTTGACATATGAGATATTGCATATATTCAGTGTGAGAATGGGGGTTCCTTGGGCCAATTGGAGGCAATTATTCTCGTGGTCCAACCTCTAATAGGTTTTGAATCAAAGAAATATAACCTAGATGGAAGTGATTAACTCCAAAGGCAGTTACAAATGGGATTTTTCTCCTGGACCTTTGGGGCCCCACTGTGGCTTCAGAGACTGGGCCCACCAGAAGGTCCTCTGGTACTCTGGTAGGCCAGTTGCATCACCCCAGTGAAAAGTAGTATCTGCAATTGTTTTGGTAATGTCCTTCACTTTATGTATTGTAATGCACTGTATACTTAGAATGTTCCAGTATGAGCTAAATGTTGCCAGGACTAACAATCTTGGCCCAGCCCTCTCTGCTTAGGGTGTGGCCTTGCCCCTCCCACCTAGTTCTAGGAGAAGATTCTAGTTGTGCTAGGAGTAGGGAGAATAAGAATGAGACTGGGAGGAGGCAGGGAGTAGACAATATGTGCCCTTCTTCTCAGACATTTGCAACGGGTGCAGCTGGACCCCAGGCTTTGGCTCCAAAGCAATAGGGGGAATAATTGAGGGATTTGAAAGAATAACTTGAGTCCAGACCTTGAGATGAAGTTCAACAACAGCTTTACTTGCATAAACGTTTGTTCCAACAGTTTACAGGCTTTGTCTTGGTTCCAGCAGGCTTCAGCATTAAACTGGGGGGCAAACTCAACTCTGCTATATCTGTTTCTCTCACTGCTGTACTGACAGGCTGACTGGATAACTCAGCTTCTTCTTTATGCTGCACTTCACTCTGTAGTCTGACTTATCTGCAGCTGGGGAACTTTCCTCCTGGCTCCTGAGGCTTTAAAGGGAGTCTGTCACCACATTTCAGCATATTAGACCGATCAAATAGGGTTATATGATCCACCCAGAACTTAAAAACGGTACCTTTGTTGTAGAAAACTGACTTTTCTTTTAGCCGAAAATGAACTTTGAACGTTATGTTAATGAGCCCTCTCAAGTGCCCAGGGCGGTCTCTCAATCCTCGGAGCCCCAGGCAGTACCTCCTCAACGGCTCATAACCCCGCCCTCCGTGCGCCTCTGCCCGCCCGTTTACTCCCCTCCCCTGTCCTTTTCCAATGCGGCTGTGCGGTCCAAATCGTAGCGGGCGCATGCGCAGTAGGTATCGCGATGCCCTGCCAGGAGCGGGCATCGCATTGCGCATGCGCCCGCTACGATTTGGACCGCACAGCCGCATTGGAAAAGGACAGGGGAGGGGAGTAAACGGGCGGGCAGAGGCGCACGGAGGGCGGGGTTATGAGCCGTTGAGGAGGTGCTGCCTGGGGCTCCGAGGATTGAGAGACCGCCCTGGGCACTTGAGAGACCGCCCTGGGTGGATTATATAACCCTATTTGATCGGTCTAATATGCTGAAATGTGGTGACAGACTCCCTTTAAGCTTTGGCCTCCATGGCCAGCAGAGCTTAAGATGCTCTGGCTGGCTTGATAACGTCCAGCAGAAACTTGCCCCTGCACACCCGTCCCCTGTCTCGGGAAGACGAGACTGAAGCTAACTGGTCCCCACCCTTCCCGCAGGAAGTAGGACTAGCCCACTTCTCTGCTGTGTTTGCTGCCACCTGCTGGTGAACCCGGCACATTACATGAACATAACAGTTGCATTAAGATATTAGTAATGCACATTGTGGAGGACCTGAACAAAATACATGAGTTGACATCAAAGCTTCAATGCTTTCGGAGACTAATACACCTTTGTGTCCTCTGCTACTATCACAGAAAAAGAGGAAAGATTTTAAAGAATTTGCATGGCTACTGAGAAAGAGAGAGTTAGCAAGGTCACCAGTGTAAAGAATTGCAGACTTTATTGCCACAGAGGGGAAACAAGTTAAGACACCTTTGGCCTTTTGACCAGTCATATTATTGGAACTACACCCCATCGTGTGAATTGCGGACTTTGTGACAGAGTATGGTTGCTAGCCAGAGATCACAGTACTGGAGACTCTAGCAACAGAAAGAGTAACCTTAGAGCCATTGTCTCCAACTACTTGCTTAGTTCTTGCTTGGCCATCTAGAAAAGAGAATTTGCACTGTGTACAGATAATTGCATTTTCAAAATGCATAAAGCTGGCATGGTGTTGCCCCCTCCCCCATCCCCCCACCTATCATTTCTTCAGGAAAAATGCAAAAAATCTGAATTTATTGACTGAGCCAATGTCTGAAAAGGAAAATTTTGACCTAATAAAATGGCCAGATGCTGATAATTCACTCTTAGTAGAAGTTCAGGCTTGGATAGTTCAGATTTCTTCCTTCTTATTATCTCTCTTGAGCAAAAGTATATAAAGAAGGTAGTTATCTTGAGGACCACTGAAGCTGAAAACAGCATTCATATATAACAGGCACTAAACCTGGCTGCAATACAGTCATCTGTATACTGTTTTTCATTTATCCAGCAGCGCGTGATAATTGCATTTCATCAAATCCAATTGAAGTGTTGGTCTCATTCTAATTTTATAAGACGCAAAACCTTCAAATGGAGAAAAGCACAAAACAAACATGCCAAGTTCATTTTCTACACTCCTTAGAATGATTTCAAACTGCTAAACACAATTATAAATCAGCCCAACCTTATTACATTACCGAAATGGTACAACCATCTTCCATCCTTAGCTGTTTCATGAGCCTCTATGTATCTTATTACCTTATTACTGCCTTAACCACATTATATGTTGGCTCAATATCCAGGTTGCTACATCCTTGTATTCTCTACTAGGTGGATCTGTAAAAACCCATTTCAGCATACAGAAATTACTTATGTACCAATTGCTCCCAGCTATATGATGGAAACCTAAAGAACGAAAAAGGAAGATTAGGATATACGCATTGATAAAGTAGAGGATTTGGCACATAAATACCCAAGTATGATCAAGTGTGTCATTGTGATTAAACTTCAAATTAATGCTATATAAAAATGAGTTAGGTAATCGGGTTGAACATTACTCAGAATTTAGACACACAGCTCAACCCATTAGCTCATCACTTTATGTATTTGTTTTAGTTATTGTTTTCCTTGCTAAAATAATACTGATAACTGATTCGACTGAATTGAAAGTGCTTCAATTTCCCTGAAAAGTTTTAGACAACATCCTGGTTCTCTCTCTCTCTTCCACAAACATTTTCCCTAATCAAATTACTTACAGATTTGATTCCATTAGAATCCAATAAAAAAAAAAATGATTGAATCAATTTGCTCATCTCTACTGAAGACCTTCCAGGTTCAGGTTCTCATGCTATCAGGTCCTGCTCATCCTACCTATAGGACTTGGTCAGTAAAAGGGGTTGTTCGGGTTCAGAGCTGAACCCGGACATACCCATATTTTCACCCAGGCAGCCCCCTGACAAGAGCATTGGAGCATTCATTCTGAATAGCCAGGGCAAAGGCATTTTGAGGAGATCGGGTGACTTACCAGGCTTTCCTTAGGGCTGCCAGGCGGAGGCTTCTGCTCAGCAGTGAGCCCGGTGACGTCACCGGCACTGATGGGCGGTCTTTAGCGCTGCCCTAGCCTGTAAAACGGCTAGGGCAGCACTAAAGCCGGCCCATCAGACCGGTGACATCAACAAACACACTGCTGGGTGGAAGCCTCCGCCCGGCAGTGTTATTGTAAATAGAAGAGCCCTTGCCCTGCGCAAGAGAGCAAGAGGGCAAGAGAGCGCATTGGAGCATGACATGCTCCGATGCTAACATCAGGGGGGCTGCCTGGGTGAAAATATGAGTATGTCTGGGTTCAGCTCTGAACTCGGACAACCCCTTTAATGTATCTGTGAAGTCGGATGATGAGTTTTTCTTTTATAGCTCTGTCATCACACTGTGCTTGTATTAATTTATTTTCTTTATCTGATTATATCCCTGTGCTTCATATTTCTGTTTCAATTATTTCAACCAAAAACAAGGATTATACCCTTTTTGGGACATTCAATGTTTTCATTTGAAAGCCAAAAGAATATTATTAGACATTCAATCTTGTAGAATTTTCTTGGCAACCTTATAAACCTTAAAATTGTAATTCTGAATATCAGTAATTTTTTCAGACATATAAATAGAGTGCATAAAACCAGAATAATGAACTCAAAGTTGTAGACATTTGTATATGGTATTTAAGGGTGGACATTACTATAAGTACCAGTAGCTCCCACTCTGGCAGACACAGCCCATATATTTCATGGCAGATGGTTTCAGAAATCACTACATCATAATGCTGCATTTCTCTTGGAGTAGCCACATCATGTGAAATGTATGACTGGCTCCCAAAGAAAACAGCTGATCACCAGGGGTCTCCAAAGCTGGCCCTACAGGGCTTAGCTAATTGCCATGCCATCTTGAGTTCATAAATGTTTTTTTTTTAGATGGGATTACTCTAAAATTCTTGTTGGTCCTCTACCAAGGAGATATTAGTGGCCATAAAAATAGTTTAAAAAAAAGGCTCAAATTGGAAACTCTCAATGATCTGAACATCTCAAGGAGTATTTACATCTCAGAAATTAATTGCATATCACTAGGATATTCTATCAATGTCAGATAGGTGCCGGTCCTTCCTCTGGGGCCCTCTCTTATCTCCAGAATGAGTTGCCCCCCCCCCCCTTCCCGCCATCCAAGTCAAAGAGAGAGCACTACACAAGTGCAGACACCCCCTATTGACTGCTATGGGAGTTCCAAAAACAGCCAAGTGCTGCCTTGGCTATTTTTGACAGTCCCATTGTGGTGAAAGTAGAAGTGCCAGTACATGCACGGTATACTCTCCATTCATTGCTATTGGAGTGCACTTGCTTGGCTATTTTCAGAACTCCCATAGCAATGAAAAGAGAGGATGCCACTGTGCACTCTCCATTACTTCAGAATCCTCGGTTGGAGCGGGTCCCAAAGGTGAGACTCACACATACCTGACATTGATCTTTTATAGCATATCCTAGCGATATACAATGACATGGGCCAACCCCTTTAACATCCAGTACTGTAGTTTCAAATGTCATATTCTAAAATAATGATAATCATCCAATCTAATGTCAGATGGCAACTGAAAACTAGAGAGTACATTGTAAGTGTTCTCTCCCATCCATAGTAAACGCTCTGTTACTGATTACATCGAGAGCAATTTCTCTGTTCATAAGCTTCATTACACTCTCATTTACTTTTAGAGTTTTTTTTTTTAGCCTTTGCTGAATATTTCAGAAATATATTTTCGAAATTTACATTTTCCCATCTTATTATGAAGGGACTGGAATAAAGTTCATTATCAGCTTAGTATTAGACTTGATTATAATTCTTGTACCAGATATGAGTTCTCATTTGAGTAGACATATATAATCAGCTCTTCAAAATTCATTTCAAAAGTTATTTTGTTTCCAAGCTCATTAAATTTCCTGAGAGGTTTTATCTAGCATTACAGTTCATGGGGGTTGAAGTCCAGCTGAAAATCATGTGAAGAAAATTGTAATCTTAACATGTTGTGGTAAGTGAATTTTTTTTTCTTCCATATATCATGTACTAGCAGAATGACCCAGCTTTGCAGCGGTATATTTTGTCTATTTCATTTAAAAATGGCTGAGTTGTTATGGAAACCTGGTGTAAAACGGTGTGCGTGTCAAGACTGAAGGACCTGCAAGCTTCTATTGGCCAATAAGGATCATGTGACCATGTGTATGGCAGTTAAGATATGACTGAAGATGTGAGCCCCTATTGGCTAAAACTTTTTTTATTTAAGATCTCAAGAACAGTGCATCCCACAGAACGGAGACCTTTATGAAAACCTTCCTGGACACCTGATGTACCTACAGTTGGTACTCTTTGGAATGATATGGATTTCTGCACAAATTGGTCATAAAATGTGATCTGATCTTCATCTAAGTCAGAACAATAGACAATCACAGTCTGCTTAAACTAATAACACACAAAGAATTAAATGTTACCATGTTTTTATTGAAAACACCATGTAAACATTCACAGTGCAGGTGGAAAAAGTATGTGAACCACTAGACTAATGACATCTCCAAGAGCTAATTGGAGTGAGATGTCAGCCAACTGGAGTCCAATCATAGAGATGAAATTGGAGGTGTTGGTTACAGCTGCCCTGCCCTAAAAAAAACACACACCAGTTCTGGGTTTGCTTTTCACAAGAAGCATTGCCTGATGTGAATGATGCCTCGCACAAAAGAGCTTTCAGAAGACCTACGATTAAGAACTGTTGACTTGTATAAAGCTGGAAAGGGTTATAAAAGTATCTCCAAAAGCCTTGCTGTTCATCAGTCCACGGTAAGACAAATTGTCTATAAATGGAGAAAGTTCAGCACTGCTGCTACTCCCTAGGAGTGGCCTTCCTGTAAAGATGACTGCAAGAGCACAGCGCAGACTGCTCAATGAGGTGAAGAAGAATCCTAGAGTGTCAGCTAAAGACTTACAAAAGTCTCTGGCATATGCTAACATCCGTGTTAGCGAATCTACGATACGTAAAACACTAAACAAGAATGGATTTCATGGGAGGATACCACAGAGGCAGTCACTGCTGTCTAAAAAAAAACATTGCTGCACGTTTACAGTTTGCACAAGAGCACCTGGATGTTCCACAGCAGTACTGGCAAAATATTCTGTGGACAGATGAAACCAAAGTTGAGGTTTTTGGAAGAAACATTCAACACTATGTGTGGAGAAAAAGAGGCACAGCATACCAACATCAAAACCTCATCCCAACTGTGAAGTATGGTGGTTGGGGTATCATGGTTTGGGGCTGCTTTGCTATCATGATGCTATCATTGAAGGAAAAATGAATTCCCAGGTTTATCAAGACATTTTGCAGGAGAACTTAAGGCCATCTGTCCACCAGCTGAAGCTCAACAGAAGATGGGTGCTGCAGCAGGACAACGATCTAAAGCATAGAAGTAAATCAACAACAGAATGGCTTAAACAGAAGAAAATACGCCTTCTGGAGTGGCCCAGAGTCCTGACCTCAACCCGATTGAGATGCTGTGGCATGACCTCAAGAAAGCGATTCACACCAGACATACCAAGAATATTGCTGAACTGAAACAGTTCTGTAAAGAGGAATGGTCAAGAATTACTCCTGACCGTTGTGCACGTCTGATCTGCAACTACAGGAAACATTTGGTTGAAGTTATTGCTGCCAAAGGAGGTTCAACCAGTTATTAAATCCAAGGGTTCACATACTTTTTCCACCTGCACTGTGAATGTTTACATGGTGTGTTCAATAAAAACATGGTCACATTTAATTCTTTGTGTGTTATTAGCAGACTGTGATTGTCTATTGTTGTGACTTAGATGAAGATGAGATCACATTTTTTGACCAATTTGTGCAGAAATCCATATCATTCCAAAGG